>NC_056440.1:66015674-66058174 GCF_018296145.1 Oncorhynchus tshawytscha | reverse complement strand
CCCATGTGACAGGCCTGCCTGCCCGCACTGCACTGCACTGATTGTGTGTGACACAAACACACACCTGTGTTAAATGTTATCAGATAGGGATATTTCTCTCCATGGGCTTTCTGATGCCAGGTGCAGGTGTTGAGTTCCATGGAGAGGTGGGGCTTGAGCTGAGGGGAGACATTAGTGTTAGGGCCTATTCTAACCTGAGGCCTACTGTTACCTGCAGATTAAAGGCCTGTGTTTTGGTGAGAGTCCATGATTGTTTGTTGTAGGTTTTTAGGGTGAATCCTATCAACTTTTAATGTGATTAGTTTACATCAGTGTGCATTAGAAATGGTTTAGCTAATTTCCATTAGAAATGGTTTAGCTGATTTCCATTAGAAATGGTTTAGCTGATTTCTGCTGCTAGTCGAGGTCAGCAGGTCCAGGCTGAACGTGTGTGGGTGTATGAGTGTGAGGAGGAGATTCACAGACAGGAAGTGTTTGTGACTGCCCCCCACTGCTTGGTCCCCCTGGCCATATGTTCACGTCAGAGCATAGCTAGGGTTTGTGTCAATCCCTGTTGAGGGTTTGGTCTGGATATCCAATCACAGCACTCCGAGACCAGGAATATTCTGAACTTACTCGGTAGAATTAGTTAGAAGTTATAGTAATAATAGTTAGGTAACAATCTAGTAATAGTTACAGTAATAGTCATTAGTAATAGCAGTATACTATATAGGGCTCTATTTTCGGCTGATGTTTTTGTTTTTCATCCCTAACACCAGGTTCGGCAATTTATCTGTCTTATATCAGTTCGCTTGCGTTCAGATGGGCAGCGTGGAAGCATTTGAGGCATGTCCTTAAAAACATGATCCAAAGTGGTCATTTCAGCGCTGATAGGGATATTTAAGACCAACCACACAGTTGCTTATGGCATGAATTTTGACAGCGGAAACAGCCTATCCAGCCGTGACACATACTGCCCATATGTACATGGAACAAGAGTAGCCTAATGTGCTTTTGGTGCCTTTAGAAACATTAAAAACTTTTTGTTTTTTCCTATTTTGTTTTATTTGGTTAAAAAACAAGCATAGCCTTACCCTCCTCTCAATTAGGCTTTTTTTGTCTGCTCTATGCAATTAGTCAAGTAGTCAAGACTGCCGATAAAGGGTTTGTGCCTCCTGAGACGGCTTGGAAATAAATCTTAATCACCGATGCTTTATTAAAATAGAAAGTTGGAGAGGAGGAAAACAGTGAGCTGACATTTACTTTTTTATCTAAGCATTGTAGACAGGCCCACATTATTTTAGCCATGCAGGTCCTGTTTTGGAAGTGCATAAAACCCTTCATATTCTGTGTTGTTTTAATATTATATGCCCACGGGGAGAAATGATGGTGCCTGTAAGTGTGACATAGCCTATTTAAAACAAGTTTGTAGTTTTGTAGTTTTAGAATTATTTGTTCTCTTTTAGGCCTAATCAATAATTCATTGAATCTTGCTTATTGACAATGTTTGGCATGTCCATGCTCAGCCATAATGTAATTTACAGCAGGCCTAGCCCCTATATCAGTGAGAATGCTATTGAAGGCATGCAATTACTTAGAACAATGTGGACTGCAAATGGGTTCAAGTTAACCTATTTAGCAAAGTTCTACATTTTTACTTAGCAAAGGCTTACATTTTGTTATTTCATTTATGTAAGCCATTTAATAAACTATAATGGACTAACATTGGAATTGGAGTTGATTCCAAGGCAATACACAAAAGACTGTAAATATACAACTTGAAGCAACCACATATTTCACCAGGAAGCACGTTCTGATTGGCCAGTGAGGGGCCAAGCCCTCGTTCTGATTGGCCAGTGAGGGGCCAAGCCCTCGTTCTGATTGGTCAGTGAGGGGTCAAGCCTTCGACACACCCACAACTTGATTATTCATTAAAACCCAGCCCTTTCGCACCAACGCCAGCAAGTGCGCCTATAATTGTGACAGTGAAAATAGCAAAGATATTTCTGATACACCCCTGAACCTATAGCACTACCGCCTGTGCTTAGGTTTACCATTGTGTTAGGTTTGTTAACCTATAGGGCGTTGAGGCCTGAGGTGCTTTCCCGTTGGTTCTTGGTGGGGT
This sequence comes from Oncorhynchus tshawytscha, assembly GCF_018296145.1. Classification (NCBI taxonomy): domain Eukaryota; kingdom Metazoa; phylum Chordata; class Actinopteri; order Salmoniformes; family Salmonidae; genus Oncorhynchus; species Oncorhynchus tshawytscha. Next base: position 66,056,070 of record NC_056440.1, on the reverse strand, counting down.
GTATAGAGCGTTGAGGCCTGAGGTGCTTTCCCGTTGGTTCTTGGTGGGGTGTATAGAGCGTTGAGGCCTGAGGTGCTTTCCCGTTGGTTCTTGGTGGGGTGTATAGAGCGTTGAGGCCTGAGGTGCTTTCCCGTTGGTTCTTGGTGGGGTGTATAGAGCGTTGAGGCCTGAGGTGCTTTCCCGTTGGTTCTTGGTGGGGTGTGTGGAGTGTTGAGGCCTGAGGTGCTTTCCCGTTGGTTCTTGGTGGGGTGTATAGAGCGTTGAGGCCTGAGGTGCTTTCCCGTTGGTTCTTGGTTCGTTGAGGCCTGAGGTGCTTTCCCGTTGGTTCTTGGTGGGGTGTGTGGAGTGTTGAGGCCTGAGGTGCTTTCCCGTTGGTTCTTGGTGGGGTGTGTGGAGCGTTGACACACCTTTTTGAGACAGATACTGTGTAAATATCCATCCAAACACTGTTGGCTTGTGGCCTACTGCTCCACATGTATGAAGCATGCTTGTCTATTTAGCACACAGTATACAGGTGTACTGTGGAACAGTTTAATACAGCATGCTTGTCCATTTAGCACACAGTATACAGGTGTACTGTGGAACAGTTTAATACAGCATGCTTGTCCATTTAGCACACAGTATACAGGTGTACTGTGGAACAGTTTAATACAGCATGCTTGTCCATTTAGCACACAGTATACAGGTGTACTGTGGAACAGTTTAATACAGCATGCTTGTCCATTTAGCACACAGTATACAGGTGTACTGTGGAACAGTTTAATACAGCATGCTTGTCCATTTAGCACACAGTATACAGGTGTACTGTGGAACAGTTTAATACAGCATGCTTGTCCATTTAGCACACAGTATAGAGGTGTACTGTGGAACAGTTTAATACAGCATGCTTGTCCATTTAGCACACAGTATACAGGTGTACTGTGGAACAGTTTAATACAGCATGCTTGTCCATTTAGCACACAGTATACAGGTGTACTGTGGAACAGTATAATACAGCATGCTTGTCCATTTAGCACACAGTATACAGGTGTACTGTGGAACAGTTTAATACAGCATGCTTGTCCATTTAGCACGCAGTATACAGGTGTACTGTGGAACAGTATAATACAGCATGCTTGTCCATTTCGCACACAGTATACAGGTGTACTGTGGAACAGTTTAATACAGCATGCTTGTCCATTTAGCACACAGTATACAGGTGTACTGTGGAACAGTATAATACAGCATGCTTGTCCATTTAGCACGCAGTATACAGGTGTACTGTGGAACAGTATAATACAGCATGCTTGTCCATTTAGCACACAGTATACAGGTGTACTGTGGAACAGTATAATACAGCATGGTTCTCTGGACAATGGGGTCTAGTCTTATGTTCAGGGTTGAATCCTGCTTGTCAGCACTGGGTTAATGGAAGGTCCTTTTTATACTTTGAGTTTTTACTGTTATGAAGTAGAAAAGGGAATAAGTATTATCAGTAATTAGCTTTGATCTAGCTATTTGTTTCATGTTGTCAGACAAGGATGGAAGCGAGTAGGGGGATTTCTTGTAATCTCCTCCCATCCAATAGACAGAGTTGTGGTAATGAAAGCCAACATCACAGACTAGCAGGCAGAGTGAGAGATGGCATTTTAACTAGACCAGCTCCATCCCTGGAACGGGGGGATGGTTAGAGTTCTGATGTCTTCATTTACATTAGTGAGGTTAAAAGCTGGAAAACGATCCAGACCTTTTGCGTACCTACATTTTTTTTAAAGAAAGTTCTGCAAAAAAGTTCATCACACCACTTGAAGCCCCATCTTTGTAAAAAGGTCTTTGATATTCTAACTTTTATTTTAAATGAGCCTGAGTTGTTTGTGCTCTTTGAAAGGGTGACACTCCTCTTTGATGAGAGAAATAATAATATGCATGCCTGCCTGAAAAATGGCTAAAAGTACATTTTAACACATCAAAATATAGCACTTTAAAAAGCATTAGAATGAGCCAAGCGATTAATAATTCACTCATACCTGTGGTGCTCAGGAAGAGTCCTCGCATTAGCATTCCTGCTTTTTGAAAGGCATGCCATTTGATACAAGCATATTCAATTCCTTTCCTCCCCTCTGTCAGTCACTAATCACCAAATAAGTGTGTTTCTGTGTTTTCACAAAGGAAAGATGTGCTTGCATATGAAAAATGTACAGCTTCCCAGCAGCTTATTAGAACCGCTTAGTTAAAAATAGCGTGTGCATTAGGAAACCAGGTCTGGGTTTCTGTTTGATGTCGGTGAAGAGGTGGGTGGGTGGAGAAGGTGGAGGGGTGATGGGGGGACGGCTGTGTTGTCATTGAAGAGGTGGGTGGGTGGAGAAGGTGGAGGGGTGGAGGGATGGGGCTGTGTTGTCAGTGAAGAGGTGGGTGGGTGGAGAAGGTGGAGGGGTGGAGGGATGGGGCTGTGTTGTCAGTGAAGAGGTGGGTGGGTGGAGAAGGTGGAGGGGTGGAGGGATGGGGCTGTGTTGTCAGTGAAGAGGTGGGTGGGTGGAGAAGGTGGAGGGGTGGAGGGATGGGGGACGGCTGTGTTGTCAGTGAAGAGGTGGGTGGGTGGAGAAGGTGGAGGGGTGGAGGGATGGGGCTGTGTTGTCAGTGAAGAGGTGGGTGGGTGGAGAAGGTGGAGGGGTGGAGGGATGGGGCTGTGTTGTCAGTGAAGAGGTGGGTGGGTGGAGAAGGTGGAGGGGTGGAGGGAGGGGGGGACGGCTGTGTTGTCAGCTGAGAAAGGAGACGGGAGTGCTAGTTTAATGGAAGGTCGCTTTTTCTCCTCTATGTTTGTATGATTGATGGACACAGTGCCTATACAGAGACCCTCTATAACCCTGTATGAACAACGGCACAGAGGAACACAGAATGCATTTGGTAAACAGAGCCATGTGCTTGTTGCGGCTGATGATTGTCTCAGGGTGTCTGAGAAGGCAGACAACACACCGATGCTGTTTGTTGGACTAGACTGTGAGGGACTGAGCTAACCTGTGTTTTAAAGGACTGTCTGAAAAGTGATCCGTCTCCCGCTGTCTGATGGCGTGCCGCTCTCCCAAGGCCCGTCGTTAGAACTATTGAAGTGTTTCGTCTCATCCTTGTCATACAACCATTGGAACTTGGTGTGGAGACGTTGTTCCCTTTACAAGTGACAGTCACTATCAGGCAGGCGGCATTAGCGGAGGCAGAAGAAAGGAATCTTCCCTTTTAAAGCTACTGTCAATCTTATTTTCCCTTTTTAGTGCCACAGCGCTTCAAAATTCATTAAAGCCATTTAGAAATGCATGTGTATTCTGCATGTCTTCTCCTGCTGAAAGATTTCTTCAATATGCCGCTCACACAGGTGAACACACACCAGACTTTGTAATGATTTTCCATGAGGGAGGGATGACATACAACCACAAGTTTAGTTTGTACATTGAATTCATTACTTATTTAAACAATAAAGTGAATGTTGGCAGAAGCTGCGATTTAGCCAACTTCCCCAATATACTATCCAGGGGTCGTTTCTAATGCGGCCAATGAAATATTTATAAATGGCCAGCCCTGAGCCTTGCTCCTCTTCTACTCACACCTTGTTCACCTAGTTGAGGCAGCATTAGTGAAATGGAGGGGTTCTGCTCCGGAAGGCAAGGGGAGCTGTACCTAGATTAGAGCAGGACAGTGTTAATGCAGGAGCTGAATACACAGGGATGGAGGTAGGAGAAAGGTAGAGGAGGAGGGGAGAGGATGGGGGGGGGCAGAAAGAGGAAAGAGGGATTGTTAATACACTTAAGGGCTAGGAGGAATGGCCACAATATGATTTGACATGCTTAACATAAATGTATGGGAAGGGTTTGTATTGTGGTGGTCTATATGGAGAAATGGGAGGGAGGGGTGCAGTGTGTGTGTGTGGGGAGGGAGTGGGGGTTGCAATCTTCTGAAATTGAGGTTTATGAATAATTCCTCTCATACCCCTTCCTGACTTTCAAATGATGGGAGCTGGAGCGAGGGAGGGGAAATTATATTACAGCGCGGGGTCATCCGCATTCTGTCACCGGCAGAGCACCCAACCAAATTGGTCCCATCTCTTTTCCCTTAAATATTTACTTTTACCTATGAATCTCTGTGATTGGATGAGTGTGGAGGAGCCCGGTGCTGTGAGTGTGTGTATGGTTGTGAGTGTGTGTGCACATGTGTGGGTTGGTTTGTATGTGTAGATTTGTGTGTGTGTGTGTGTGTGTGTGTGTGTGTGTGTGTGTGTGTGTGTGTGTGTGTGTGTGTGTGTGTGTGTGTGTGTGTGTGTGTGTGTGTGTGTGTGTGTGTGTGTGTGTGTGTGTGTGTGTGAGTGAAGGGAAATTAGACGACAGATGCATCTCTGTCAGTGCAGTGAACATTAGCAACCCCTGGATGCAGAGGAGTGATACTGCAGGCTGAACATATAATGGCCTGTGCTCTCTGGTCTTGGGAGTGGTGTGTGGCTCACACTGAAACGCACACATATGGGGATGTGGTAGCTCTCAACTCTAGTTTTAGTAGTACACAGAAATGCTGTGCTGGCCAGTAGGGTAAGGTTAGCAATGGACATGTTTTAACAGCTCAGCCTAAGGAATGTATTATGCCAATGGTCTATTGCTTTACCCTCCTTGAGTTCTAACAATGTGCAACTGTTATCCCATGAAGTCAGAGAAGAGCAAAAAAATGTTTACATATTCATATCATGTCCTTTGAGTGCTTGTCATCCCTCAAATTCGAATTCCCTTTGTCTTTGAAGATTATAGACCATAAATTGTCCTTGTTTGTGAGCCAACTCCCTGAAAAATCAGTGTTTATGAGTTGTACTGCTATAGTGTAATGGGCCAGCCGTGTTGCTGCTGCTACTGCCTCTGTGCCGGCCTGGTGAGCGGGGAGGAGTGTCCTTTAAAGGTGAACCCCATGTCAGCCGCCTGCTCAGTGGCCTGAAGATTAATAACGCGGACACTAATTACTATCTCCTTTTAATTTCTTCATTTGAAATGTGTCTTTGTTGCAGTCATGCCTGTAGGCCTATATAAACCACTCTCTTCTTTTCCCATGCAGTGTAGAGATGGTTTTTCATTTAATAAAAGTCAGGGTTATCCACCAAGGATACTGAGGAATGATGAGCCTCGATATAGAGTCGCTTTGGCGTGGGGCTTTGGTTGTAATTTTCTTTATTTGAAATTAATTGATACAGAGTAATTACCTGAGAAATATGAGGTGAAGTGGAATATAGCCCGTTGTCGCTCAGGGCTCTAACATGGCCTGTAGATTAAAAAGACAGGCAGAAAGGGGAGGGGAAAAGAGAGATCATATTCAGTTATTGTTAGCATATGCATTTAAAGTGAATGACTTGTAGCACTGGGGAGTTGAACCTGCTTCTCCATATTAATGGTTAAATTGCTGAGGGACTAGAGGCGAGTGAAGAGCAGAGGGACATGGGGAGAGAGAGAGCTTCAGTAATTTGGCCCTGTGAAGTGTGGAGTGGGAGGAGGGTTAGTGGGGAGGGGGTGAGGAGGAGATGGGATGGAGGGAGTTCCAGTACAGTAGATGGCTGTGAGTGTCCCTGAATGATCAGGCCATTGTGGGAAGGGATTGTGAGAGGGGTGGTTGTGGGTAGGAAGCGGCTGGGCCTGGGCCCAGGGCAGAGTGGTGGGTATCAGGCTGTAGGGCCATGTGGCCTGGCTCCATTGCAGCCGAAACTGTGGCTTATGTTTTTACGACCGGAGGCTTCTGGGTTCCGAGGCAGGGCTGGGTCTGCTGACAGGATAGGGCCAGTCGGTAGAAGGGGAGGAGCTGTTGACCACATGCATCCTTTTCCCAGACCTCCTGGGGGACAGTGTCCATACTGATGGTCAAGCTTCTCCAGCCAGTTGTGAGAGAAGAGGGCACCACCAGGCCTAACATCCCAGACCCAGACACCCGCCACAGGAAATCATTCTCTCCCCCTTTCTTCTTCCTCTCCTCTCCATCCTGTTAGCTCCATCCTGTTAGCTCCAACTCGTGTAATATCCCTTCCCAAGGATGTAGAGACAGATCAATGACACAATGGCAGCTGTGATTGCATTCCTCGAAGATTTCAATGGCAGAAGACCTGTTGTGTTAATTCAGCCAGGCTTGTGTCGGTCACTCACTTCAGCTGCCATCTTTTTCCCCCCTTGAAAGCACAACAAGGCTGTGATTGCTCCAGAGACCAGGCTGTGTGCTGACAGCCCCCTCACTGCAGCCTGAGTAATGCAGCCCAGCCCAGGGAGGTGAGACAAGGTGCCAAAGTCCAATTCACTTACGGGACTCGACAGCACAAAAGCCCCTGGTTTACGGAAAAGGCCCATGAATTAATAATCACCTAATTGACTCTTAAGGGTTCTTTCACTCCTGCTATACCTTTTGTGATCTCAGATGAAAGTCCACTCTGTGTATCTGTCAGAGTTGGTTTGGGCTGGATGTGAGGCGGGTGTGTAATGAGCGTAGAGGAGAGGTCAGGGTCACACACAGGGTCCTCTCAGTCAGAGAGGTCACTGGGGAGGCCCCACAGTGATCCACATGTATGGATGAAGCCATAAAGATGAACCCAGCCCCTCTGATGACAAACTGATTCACACCCTATCACAGGTGAGCTACACATACAGTTCCAGGACAAGGTCACACAGGGACTCCATATATGAAAGCACAGAATGTCCTCCAATGGTAATTTGACAAAGAGAGACAGCGAGATTTGAATATTAAAGAACTTGACATCCTTGATTGCCATTTTATGCGGCATATTAAACTTCAAATTGCCTCCCAAGGGCAGAGGCCAAAAGAAGTGGGACTTTAGAGAGCAATAGAGTTCACCTTACTGTACGCTTTCCCTCCAACTGAACCCAATGCCTTTCATAGACAGAATGTGGCTGTGTGCTGAGCCCAGTGCACATGAATTACAGTGTGGATCCTGGAGGAGGCAGAGCCCATGTTCTGCTCCTAGCCCCTGTTAATGGATCTGGTCGGTCCCGATGCTTGGCCACGTTCTTACCAGCCCAACCATGCCACGCTCAGACCGCACACGCCGCAAAAATCCCCTCACCCTCTGTTTTTATCAGCCTCCTTTTCGTTCTGGTATGTTCCCAGGCTCGCACTGTGTTGGTCTCTCTTTTTTTCTCTTCACTCGACAACGAAAACAGGATACGGTAGCTGGACTTTAGTCACAGGGCTGGTGGCAGGAGTGGGCGGTTTGGATTCTTAGGAGAGAGCGATTGATCAGATTTATGGACTCCTAACAGGCCGTGACGAGGTAAGGCTGTGCCCTGAACAAGCCTTCCCACCCTACTCTCAGACTCTGTCTCTCTCTCTCTCTCACACACACACACACACACACACATACACACATACACACACACACACACACACACACACACACACACACTGTACATGTACACCCACATGAATTATACACTGGTAGACCCAGGCAGCTGCTGGTTATTGTTACAGGGTTTCTTGTGTATTATTTAATATATGTATTAAGTGTGTTGGCCTCGGGACTCCATAGCCCATGCATTATGTTGTCCATTACTCTGGCCTGATTGATCATATCAGCCTCATTGAAGACTGTTGTCCAGTAACGCTGCAGGATTCAGCTGCTTCCCCTTCTCCAGCTGTTTGCCCTGTACTGAAGGCCTGGTCACATATGAGCATTTATGGTCTTTATGTGTGAGGATTTCCACCCTGATACTGACCAGTTAGAGTCTGATAGCTGCTTAGCAAGGCAGCAAGGACCTGGTCTGGTAGGAGGGTTTACCTCACAGTCTTTTAACACGGGGGGGGGACTACCACCAGAGAGTGAGTGAGCCAGGAAAGAGAAATAGGGTGAGAGGAGGAGTGAGGACAGTGGGCAGTGAGTGAAGAGGCAGTGAAGTGGAGTGAAGTGGAGGAGGAAGTGGTGAGGACAGTTCATGACTGAGAGGTTAATGTCAGGGAATGGGGAGGTGCCTTTGTTTAACATTTCCTTTGTTTATTGGTTGATGTGTTTAATGGGATTGTGTCTGACTGGACCTATTAGGGCCTCCCTGGCCAATCCCAGTGTCTCTGGGAGATCTAGCAGGCTGCTCTGACCAAAGCCAAGGCAGGGCCCCACTGGGTAATCAGCTCAGCTGCCCCCGGCCTGATTGGAGCTGACATTTTAATGTCTGGAGCAGGAGCGTGGTCAGCCCTGCTTAACCTGACCCCCCCTAACCCCCCCTCGCCCCCTTCCCAATGCCCCCTGTTCTCAATTTGCCCTTCCAGGACTGTACAAATCAGGCCAAATTTAACTCTTTATGGCCTTGTTAAGGGCCGGCAAGACACCTCCTTAAGTTTCACAGTGAATTCTTTCCGCTGGCGGCGGGGCACTGTGGTGCTCTGGCTCCCCCACGCCGGCTCCGTGTGGATTTAGCTCCTTTACGAGCGCCGGCTTAGCTGAGTATTTTTACTCAGCTGTGATTCTTTTCTGTTTGCCGCTCCCATTTTGTTTGGCTTTATTTCTCTCTCTCTCTTGTCTACCCCCCTCCCTCTCTTTCTCTCCCTCTCTCTCTCTTTTGGGTTTCTTACAGGGAGTGCTCTCCTCTCTGGTTAGCTGAGCAGAAGCTTCTTGTTGTGGGGCCTGGCTCAGTGGAGACGGAGAGAGACAGGGAGCGGGATGGAGGGAGAAGCTGGCTGCAGTGTTAATGCTGCTGCAGGTTGAATTAAAAGGATTAGCTGTGTGATACGTCCAGCTGGCTAGTAGAGCAGAGCCCACTGGAGTCTGCAGTGATACTAGAGAGGGGGTATTCCTGCCTGAGATGGGCAGGTACCTGACAATTAGCCGCTCTTTACATTTCAGCCCACTGTGTGTAACAAAGCATGGCTGTCTTGTACATCCTGTGGTGCATATGGATGCTAATCAGTAGGCTAATTCCCTATTGAATCCCCCTAAGGGTCTTTGGAAAAAGGTTTTGTTTCTCCTCAAAATTCCTGCTCTTTCTAAGAGCTGAATAGCGTGTTGTGGTTGTGAAGCCTGGTGCCCGTGTTGGTTTGTGAAGGGGGGAACCCATGGTTGGGATGTGAGGCCCTGGGGTGTGAATGAGTCTCTCTATCCACTCTCTCTTTGTCACAGTCCACTTGGCCCGACCCACAAACCACTGGAGGAGGCTTAGCTGGTTACAGAAATTCCAATTAAGTCGAGAGTTGCACTGGCACTCACTTGCTGTGTAGGCACAAAGAGCAGGAGGATTTACCCAAGCGGGGTCAAGCTATAGGTCAGTGTTTCCACCAGGATTTCAGAGGATATTGGGTCCACAACTTCTAAAGCTCTAACTGCCAAGCCAAAGCTCTAACTGCCAAGCCAAATTGCACCTCTCCTTCCTCTGACTTCGTTCCTATTTCATTCCTGGCAGAGGAATCCAAGGACCTCATCTCTCCTTACTCTGACACCATTCCTTTTTCATTCCTGGCAGAGGAATCCAAGGACCTCACCCCTCTTTGGTAGCAATTTCAACTGAAATGTATTTTGATGAGGAGCAAGCTTATGTGGTCATTGATCATGAGTGCTTTGAAAGCAAAAATCCAATTTCTTGCTCCCTTCTCAACCAGTCCACAGCCACCTCAGCAGTATATATGGCATTGCCTAGCATGACAGTCTGTTTTGATAATTGTGTGAATTGGTGAAATTGAAATTACAGTTGGGAATTGATGAGGTTTATATCTCTTGATGAAAGTCTGGCAGTAGATTCACTCACTTATAGTAGGCCCTCTTGCTAGCTAATTGGATGTACTGTCTCAATGGGGACCATTCTACTATTGTAGACAATAACAATCTGTGCTAATGTTATGCAACTATTTATAGTTGGTGTTATTTCTATCGTAGCTGTGTAAATGGAACCATAGAAAAAGAGGTGTGAATGAATACACACCTCTCTGTTAGTCAGAGCTGGGTACCTGTATAAGAGCAGATGTAAAAGAGTGCCTGGGAGAAACTAAGTAAAGAAAACGGTCACATTTGAAGTTGAACTGAGGACTGACCTCGTTACCTTAATGCTGGAGTGCGAGGAGATGTTTGCCTTGTCTCAAGTTTGGCGAATCCCTCATCTCCAGCGCCACTTCAAATGGAAAATCTGAGGTAGAGAGAAACCTAAAGCTGCCCAATGTGACAAACTAATGTTTTGATTAGCCATATGTGGCGCTGTCTGGTGTCCTAACGATCCAACATGGGGAGAGAGAGGCCGTCAAAGTACCTTGGCTGTGTGTTGCTGCATTGGCATGGGAGGAGAAGACTGGTGGTTTGGACGGGGAGCTGTGGGTTGGCTGATCAACTGCTTCCTTGCCCAAGTCCCATTAAACGTGGTTATATCTCATTGAAGAAAGACATTTCAAAGCCCTTTATGCACACTTATTGATTGACTTGTTCTCTGGTTGCCAAGTCTTCACCTTGCTTTGATGAGTCTGCTTCTCTTCTCTTCTCTGCCCTGTGTGTGTGTGTGTGTGTGTGTGTGTGTGTGTGTGTGTGTGTGTGTGTGTGTGTGTGTGTGTGTGTGTGTGTGTGTGTGTGTGTGTGTGTGTGTGTGTGCGTGTGTGCGTGTGTGTGTGTGTGTGTGCAGCAGGATCCAGCCAGTCAGAGAGGGACCAGACAGACTCCCCGAACCCCTCTAAGAGGCCCTCCTCACGGTCAGGGGCCACAGGGAGCCCCCTCTCCTCCAAGCGTCCGAGGACTGCTGAGAAGAGTGCTGCTGCGGAGCAGGTAACAGCCCACTCCTTCTGCTCTATCTTTAACACACAGCCTGCTGCCACTTCCAGAAGTTGGTTTCTTAAATTATAGAGGATGGTCATATTAAGACTCACTATTCTAACTATTTGAACTTGCCAATCAACTCAAGGTTATCCCCAATTACCATGCCCTCATTATAAGCAGTAAAACTTACACATTAATTGAGAAAAGGAATGTAAAGACGTAGCTACTTCTAAGCATTTTTCTTAAAGACATTTGAATAAAGACGGGCCTTTTTGCATTATGCATGATTTTTTTCAAATCTCCTTAAAATGAGTTTTGCTTTCCTGCTGCAGTTGCATTGCTAATTGTGCAAAAGGTGGAAAACCAATATAGTATTTGACAGATGAGAGAGCTTTGAAGTGTGTGCCAGGACTGCTGCTCTGCGTATTGCCTAGTGGTCCATGATCAGAGGGACCTGCCTGGTAGAGACACAGGGGGCAACACTCCTCCATTCATCCTCCCATTCCAATTCCTCTCTCTCACAAAGCAGACCTACAGCTCTCCATCTCACCTCATTAACCTCCCTGTGCTCCTCTCTCCCCTCTCTCCTCCTCTCCTCCAGATGTACCAATGTCCCTACTGCAAGTTCAGCAACACGGACCTGAACCGCCTGAGAATGCACGTGATGACGCAGCACTCTGTCCAGCCCATGTTCCGCTGTCCGCTCTGCCAGGACATGCTGAACAACAAGATCCATCTGCAGTTCCACCTCACACACCTCCACAGCGTGGCGCCCGACTGCGTTGAAAAGCTCATCGCCACGGTATGTTTGTGTGTTCGTGTGTGTCTGTGTGGACTGTGGATACAGTATGTGTAGGCACTGTATTCTTTACAAATATTTAACCATGGCCCCTGCAATGCTGTTACATACCAATAGTCAGCTCAATTATAAACAGGGAATGCACATTCCCTCAAGCTAAACGAAACCATCCTAAAATATCAATGCCAAGCCTCCTGCACACATCCATCTCTGTAAAATAGGGTGAACACAACTGTTGTAATAATAATGATAATAATGATTGCATTTATATAGCGCCTTTCCACCTACAGTAGGTGCTCAAAGAGCTTTACATAGTAGGGGGGAAAGTCACCTCTTCCACCCACTTGGGTGATGTACTGCAACCATTTAATACCAGAAGGCCCACCTCACATCAGCAATTGTACAAATACAAATATGGTGTTTTATAAGCTAAACAGCTGTAAATGGTTCTGAGATGTTCAAGGTAGTTCAGTCCGTAATTCTCTCGCTGGGTTTTCCTGTTGCATTGTGGTCTTTCTGTTTGTGAAGTTACAGGTAGGCACCTGCCTCTGAGATGTGTACATTGATTACTGTTATCTTTCTAATCCATGGCCACTGGATTGCATGGGGACTTCATGACATCTTTTTTTCAAGGGCCTTTTTAAACACACTGAATACGTTGAGAGGAAGGCACAACACAGGATGTCATTGCTCTCCCACCTAGCCTTAATACCCAGCCCATCCTGTACAGTATACATCCTTTACCACATTTATATTTACCATTGTGTCTGTTTAGTCATTTATTTTCTCTGTGGGAAGTGATGAAGAGGCCATGGGAATACGGACAGCCTTTTTGTTGCTCTGCGTGTGTGAGCTTAGCACATGTAGCGTATGTCTGTACACAAAGGGCCATGCAGGCAGGCTGGCTGGGCCCCATCAGGTCAAGGACCAATGGAGGCCTTAGCTGTGTCTCTTCTCTGCAGCCCAGAGATGACTGTTACTTCCCCTGCCTGCCTGCCTGCCTGGCTGGCTGTTTGTAATGGAGCATGTCTCTCCAGTCTTCTCTCTTCCAAATTGATGACATTTGAAGCTTTATCAAAATACAAAGGAAACTGTTAATTGTGAAATGGCTCCAGGGCATCCCATTGACTCACTGCCAGTCAGGTATTATGGGGATCAGATGCTTTAGCCATATTCTAAGGTGCCGTTGTCTAATGTGCCTATGGTCAATGAGCCCTTTTTTTTGGTCTCATTGTTATCGTCGTCAGTTGAGTGCGGTGGGGAGAGAGAGACAGATAAGTCTGTTGTTTGCTAGATCTTACCTCCCAGTCCATTTATTCTCAGGAGCACATTGATATTCTCTCAGTGTCTGTGATCACCTCAGTGCTGTTCTAAACAAAGGCTTTTATAAACAATATATTCAAGTTATTGTGACACAGATTCATTTAAATGTAATTAATACTTTTTTCTTTTAATGAAATGCAAGTTCAGGCAGTGGAAATATTATTATTCACTATTTCTTTAATCTCACGTGAATAATGAATGCACCAATTTCACAAAGAGACAATAGAGACTGTGTGTCTGTACAATCACTCCTAACGTTTCCCATATATATCCACACATAGCGGTCCAAAAAACGTAAAGACTAAAGCATGAATATACATTCTGTTAGATATAGTTAGATATGTAGAGTTAGATATATAGATATATAGTTAGATATAGACTCACACAAATGTAATATCAGTATTTACAACATGGACTCTGTCTACCTCTGCTACATTACCCCAGCAAAAGAGCTCATTTTGTTTTAATCATCATCAAAAGGAAATATGGTTTTATTTGCTCTCCTTTGATTTCCTGTAAATTACTGTGCAAATGTTGACGTTTGTTCTCGCCTGTGGAACAGAATTGCTTGCTGGACAATCATTCAGGAGAACGGTGCTCTACCTAGCTGCCTAGACATCTTTCTGGCCCAGCTAGAAAGCAAATGGTGAACACTTTAGCATGGAAGGCAGCAGTATTTATCTTTTATAGAGATAATAATGCACCGAGCCCCTACAAAGACTCAGGAGAGAACCATAGGTAATATAATGCACATTAAAACCAGCACCTGTTTTATTTCTACTGGTGGATATAGATGGAACGGTACTCTACTGGTGGATATAGATGGAATGGTACTCTACTGGTGGATATAGATGGAACGGTACTCTACTGGTGGATATAGATGGAACGGTACTCTACTGGTGGATATAGATGGAACGGTACTCTACTGGTGGATATAGATGGAATGGTACTCTACTGGTGGATATAGATGGAACGGTAACTGGTAGATATAGATGGAACGGTACTCTACTGGTGGATATAGATGGAACTGTACTCTACTGGTGGATATAGATGGAACGGTACTCTACTGGTAGATATAGATGGAACGGTACTCTACTGGTGGATATAGATGGAACGGTACTCTACTGGTGGATATAGATGGAACGGTACTCTACTGGTGGATATAGATGGAACGGTACTCTACTGGTAGATATAGATGGAACGGTACTCTACTGGTGGATATAGATGGAACGGTACTCTACTGGTAGATATAGATGGAACGGTACTCTACTGGTGGATATAGATGGAACGGTACTCTACTGGTGGATATAGATGGAACGGTACTCTATTTTGTTCACATGTGCAGCAGACGAGCCTAATGAATTCTGAAATAGAAGACTTTTATTTCATGCCGACCGTGCATAAAGATGCACACACTCTCTCAACCTTCATTTTTATCCACCATGTGCTCTCTCTCTCTCTCTCTCTCCTGCAGCCCCATCCTTCCATTACCCCTCCCTCCGTCTCTCTCTCTCTCTCTCTCCTGCAGCCCCATCCTTCCATTACCCCTCCCTCCGTCTCTCGCTCCCTCTCTCTTCCTCTCTCTCCTGCAGCCCCATCCTTCCATTACCCCTCCCTCCGTCTCTCTCTCTCTCTCTCTCCTGCAGCCCCATCCTTCCATTACCCCTCCCTCCGTCTCTCGCTCCCTCTCTCTTCCTCTCTCTCCTCCCTTTCCTCTCTCATTCTATGTCTCATTTTCTGTCTGTCTAAGATAGGGGTAATGAAAATAATTGTGCTTCATTAATTCTGAGTCTGGCTAGATGATAGCCATTTTGAACTATGTTTTCCAATTAGGCGGTCCAAATTAAAAGTGACCTTGGGATACTCTCTGCTCTTGCCTCTCGTCGTCTAATGAAGCAGTTGTCTAGAAACAGTCCACTTTGTAATGTAAATCGCTGCTGTGTTTTGTATTTGTGGTATTCTCCATGCTGGTTGCATTAATTTGCCACTCTCTGTTTGGAGGAGAGAGAGAGAGAGAGAGAGAGAGAGAGAGAGAGAAGGGAGAAGGAAACAGAAAGGAAGGAAAATGTCTCAACATTTTCCAGTGAATTTCTGATGAGACTAATCGCACAGTGATGTTTACAGTTCCACTTAACCCCGGGGCCCTATGCAAACCCGCTGTTGCTTGAGGAGGACTCAGCCTTGTGTAGGACTAGAGTGGGCCTGTTTGGAGCTGTGTGCCATGCTTTGTTCACAGACATGTCCTCATTGTCACTATTTTCTGGACACACTGCCAGTTGCAGACTGACAGAGAGTGTGTTCCTTTTAGAAGCACAAGCCAGACCAAAGGCTAAAATACACAAATATAGACAGAGGCATTTGATTATTTTATGTTTCAGATGACTAGGTGAATCCATTATGCCTTTATATATTACTCCTGGTGACTTAAGGTTAAATATATGTTGATAAGATTTGACTGATTCTTTTTGAAGAATATGAATATCATGTTAGATAGTAAAGGTCAAAACAGCTATTTGAATTACATTATTCCTTTTCATTTTGTATAGCCTCATTTGATGTTATCACCCACACATACACATTTAAGTAAAGAGGCAAAGCCAGGATGACCATTGTGGGGTGATAGGAGAGAAGAAGGGTGGTTCATTGCAGTAAGGAGAACCTGAAATGGTAGAGGATTAATAGAGGCATGGAGAAGGGTGGGGAGAGACTGTGGGGACTAGGGAGAAGGGTGGGGAGAGACTGTGGGGACTAGGGAGAAGGGTGGGGAGAGACTGTGGGGACTAGGGAGAAGGGTGGGGAGAGACTGTGGGGACTAGGGAGAAGGGTGGGGAGAGACTGTGGGGACTAGGGAGAAGGGTGGGGAGAGACTGTGGGGACTAGGGAGAAGGGTGGGGAGAGACTGTGGGGACTAGGGAGAAGGGTGGGGAGAGACTGTGGGGAGTAGGGAGAAGGGTGGGGAGAGACTGTGGGGACTAGGGAGAAGGGTTGGGAGAGACTGTGGGGACTAGGGAGAAGGGTTGGGAGACACTGGGGAGTAGGGAGAAGGGTGGGGAGAGACTTTGGGGACTAGGGAGAAGGGTGGGGAGAGACTGTGGGGACTAGGGGAAGGGTTGGGAGAGACTGTGGGGAGTAGGGAGAAGGGTGGGGAGAGACTGTGGGGAGTAGGGAGAGGGGTGGGGAGAGACTGTGGGGACTAGGGAGAAGGGTGGGGAGAGACTGTGGGGACTAGGGAGAAGGGTGGGGAGAGACTGTGGGGACTAGGGAGAAGGGTGGGGAGAGACTGTGGGGACAAGGGAGAAGGGTTGGGAGAGACTGGGGAGTAGGGAGAAGGGTGGGGAGAGACTGTGGGGACTAGGGAGAAGGGTGGGGAGAGACTGTGGGGACTAGGGAGAAGGGTTGGGAGAGACTGTGGGGAGTAGGGAGAAGGGTGGGGAGAGACTGTGGGGACTAGGGAGAAGGGTGGGGAGTAGGGAGAGGGGTGGGGAGAGGGGGAGTGGGGAGAGACTGTGGGGACTAGGGAGAAGGGTGGGTAGAGACTGTGGGGAGTAGGGAGAGGGGTGGGGAGAGACTGTGGGGACTAGGGAGAGGGGTGGGGTGGGTTGGGTTAGGTTGGGGTACTGTGAATTGAAATGCGGCGTGGGGAGTGAGGATGATTATTCTATTTGGGGAGTTAATTGAAGGAAGGTGATGCAGACAGTGCCTCAACTCCCGACCTCTTCCAATCTCAATTACCGATTATTGTTAAATAGGACCCGCTTAATGAGTGCATTTGATGAATTGTTGTATTTCTATAAGGGGAAAGAGGGGCTATGAGGGGAGATATGGGAGAGGAAGAGTGGTGGGGGGAGATAATATGGAGGGAGGTGGCTGTCATTCACCCATGATTGACTTCAACCTTTTGAGAGCAAAGAAAACCTGGCCGCTTCTCTGCACATTTTTAATCAATATTCATTGCTCCTTGAAATGTTCTAATTAAAATGGTAGAAACAAATTAAACCATTGTATAGTGGAAAAATGCATAGCATTCCTCCTGAAACGTCATTTTGTTGCATATTTGTTCATACATCTTTATTGAACCTGTTCATGTTTGGATTTATCCATAGTAGCTCTAATTTTGTATTCTTAATGCACCTGAAATAACTGTAACGTAACTGACATTAAACCACTATATTGTGACGTATGCAGGGTTGGAAGGCGTAGAATATTTCCCCAAACTGATAGTGCTTATATTACTCAGAATGCCTCTTTTCTGTTCTGGTCCTTATCATTGGAATGGGATGCGCTTTTTTCACAGAATAATGATTTAATTAGGTGGCCTAATAAGCTTTTCAGTTGGCCAAGGTAGGCTTTTCAGGCCGTCTCACTAATTGGCTGCAGCAGAACTTTCCATTCGCATGACAAAACACCAGCAGTGATCAAAGTACAAATTCCAGGGATGGCAAATAAAGTCAAAAGTAATATGATTATTTGTGCATGTGTGTGTGAGTGCATGTGAGAGAGAGAACTTGTGCAAGGGTTTCCACGATTTTTTAAGATGTCTATCAATTCCATCAGGAAAATATGTGTGAAGTTTTAAATGGAAAGAATATATAACAACACAATCTTTTTGTGAGCTTACAGAAACTCAGTTGTATAATAGGACCACACAGTAACTAACATGGGACGTGTCTTGTGTTTGATTTTCCAGGTGACGGCATCAGAGGTTCTGCCAGAAAGCATGTTCATACCAGTACCAGGCCCAGACAGAGAGGCACAAAGCAACACCCCACAGGCCCCGGCTAACTCCAGCTCTGAAGATATCAAGAAACAAGCCGGTCAGTATAGCACCATGTTTTTACCTATGCTTTAATTGTCCCTCCTTTCATTTAAATGTGAAGGATAGCGATGGCAATGTTCTCATTACCCAGTCTCCCTTTGGAAAATGTAATGAAAATGCAGGGGATCATGCCAAGGCCATCATTGACAACAAAGGAAAAATAATGATTCCTGCATCTGCAGGAGTCTGAATTAGTTATTACTTCTGTGTTTTGCAACTACCCCCTCCCTGGGGATTCTGAAATGATACATGCATCAAGGACTCCTAAGTAGAGATAAGATGTCCTCTGTTGAAATGACATTTTCTTGCACAAAGACTCTGCTTATGTGGGAGCCTCTTTAATCCATTTTTTCTTTCTCTTTATTTATTGACAGAACCATCAGATGCTGAGCCTGAGAAAGGGGTCTCACTGCCTACAGAAATAGCTGAAGCTCGCAAGTCACCTCTGGAGGATCAGCAGTCTGGAAGGGAAGACACAGGATTCCTGTGTTGGAAGAAAGGCTGTAACCAGGTCTTCAAGTCCTCCAATTCCCTCCAGGTGCACTTCAACGAGGTTCACAACAAGAGGCCTCAGCTGCCTGTCTCGGACCGGCATGTCTACAAGTACCGCTGCAACCAGTGCAGCCTGGCATTCAAGACGGTGGAGAAACTGCAGCTGCACTCGCAGTACCACGTCATCAGAGCAGCCACCATGTGCTGCCTCTGTCAACGCAGCTTCAGGACCCTGCAGGCCTTGAAGAAACATTTGGAAACCAGCCACCTAGAGTTGAGTGAGGCTGACATTCAACAGCTCTACGGAGGCTTACTGATGAACGGAGACCTTATGGTCATGGGAGATCCATCACTTGGAGAGGACCACGGAGGACTGGGAGAAGATGACAAAGAGGGAGATGACAGTGACCAAGAGGAGAAGCAAAGCCCAACAGGCAGCGACTCTGGCTCATTGCTAGAAGATTTTGGATCAGAGCCCAAGCGTGCCCTGCCATTCAGGAAAGGTCCTAACTTTACTATGGAGAAGTTCCTGGACCCATCTCGTCCTTTCAAGTGCACGGTGTGCAAAGAGTCATTCACACAGAAGAACATCCTTCTGGTTCACTACAACTCTGTCTCACACCTGCACAAGGTCAAGCGGGCCCTACAGGAGTCCACCACTGGTCAACCAGAGCCCACCAGCAGCCCTGACAACAAACCATTCAAGTGCAACACTTGCAACGTGGCTTACAGCCAGAGCTCTACTCTAGAGATCCACATGCGCTCTGTCCTCCACCAGACCAAGGCCCGAGCAGCCAAGCTTGAAGCAGCAGGAGGAAACACCAGCTCCAGCAGTGGCTCTGGATTAAGTGGCGGTGGATCCTCCATCAGCACTTCAACTCCAAGCCCAAGCCCAGCTACTAACTCAACAACCAGCTCTAGCAACCACAGCTCTTCTGGGGCTCAGACTACACAGAGTATTCTTGGAGGCAACCACATGAGCCAGTCTCACAGCATTGAAAGCCTTGGGAACTCCTCGATGACTTGTCATCCGTCACCGTCTGAAAACCATGAATCGAAAAAGAAGAAATTTGCAGACATGCTCTCTGCAAGGGGACAGCAACAGCAGCAGCAGCAGCTTCAACAGCAACAACAACAGCAGTTGGCTCAGGCCCAAGCCCAAGCCCAGGCCCAGCTCCAACAAGAGCTCCAGCAGCAAGCTGCCCTCATCCAGTCCCAGCTCTTCAACCCAGCACTTCTGCAGCACTTTCCCATGACAACTGATGCTCTTCACTCACTGCAGCAACAGCAGCTGCTCTTCCCTTTCTACATCCCCGGAGCAGAATTCCAACTGAACCCAGAGATGAACCTCAACAGTTCTGCACTTGGCCTGTCAAGCTCCACTGCCAACTCTCTGTTGGAAGACCTGAAGAACTCTGCCCAGCAGGCTCAGGCTCAGAGCTGCCTGCAACAGCAGCTGATGCACCACCACCTTCAGCAGCAGCACCAACAACAGCAGGCCCAAGCCCATTCTCAGGCCCAGGGCCAGATGGCTTTGCTTCAGCAGAGTGCCAATCTCCTTCACCAGGCTGAGAAAAAGCAGAAGGCCGCTGCCGCCCACAATGAGAAGCAAGAGAGAGAAAGGGAAATACAAAGAGAAAAAGACCTAAGAGAGAAAAATGAGGATCATGTCACAAAAGACAGCTCTGACAACAAGTCAAACGAAAAAAAGGAGATGCAACAGACTGCAATGAACTCCAACCACGATCCTGGCTTTCCTCCACCAAGGATTGCATCAGATGCTCGTGGAAATGCCACTAAAGCTCTTCTGGAGAACTTTGGGTTTGAGCTAGTGATTCAATACAATGAAAACAAGCAGAAAGCTCAGAAGAAGCCAGCAGGGCCTGGACCAGCTGGAACAAGCACGCCTGGTGGGATCACGAGAGTGGTGGACCCCATCGAGGGATTGGAGAAGCTGGAATGTGAGGCCTGTGGAAAACTATTTTCAAACATACTGATTCTGAAGAGTCATCAAGAGCACATCCATCAGGCTTTCTTCCCATTCCGCTCCCTGGAGAGATTTGCCAAGGAATACAGAGAGCAGTATGACAAACTGTATCCACTCAGACCCCAGACACCAGAGGCTGCTCCCCCTGCTCCTCCACCTCCTCCTCCTCCTCCTCCTCCACCTCCACCCCCTCCGCAGAGAGCCCCAACACCAAATATTCCTGTCTCTGCTCCCTCCATCACACCCCCAACTGTGTCGACCCCACAGCCTCCTGTTCAAATGGCTCAAATTCCCATGCCAATGGATATGCCCCTCTTCTCACCACTCATGATGCAGTCAATGTCTCTACAGTCTATGCCCTCCCAAATGCAATCCCAAATGTCATCTGTGGAGTCACAGTCACTGGCTAACGATCTGGCCCAGCTTTACCAACAGCAGCTTACACCAGCCATGCTACAGCAGCAGCAGAATAAGAGGCCCCGGACACGTATCACTGATGACCAGCTTAGGGTCCTTCGGCAGTACTTTGACATCAACAACTCCCCCAATGAGGAGCAGATTAAAGAGATGGCAGATAAGTCAGGGCTGCCCCAGAAAGTCATCAAACACTGGTTCCGCAACACCCTCTTCAAAGAGCGCCAGCGCAACAAAGACTCACCCTACAACTTCAACAACCCACCCATTACCACTCTGGAGGATACCAAAATTGACTCTAAACCCCCTTCCCCTGAGCCTCAAAGACAGGAGTGTTATGGGAGTAAAAGATCCTCAAGAACAAGGTTTACAGACTACCAATTGAGGGTGCTTCAGGACTTTTTTGATGCTAACGCCTACCCCAAAGATGATGAATTTGAACAGCTCTCCAACCTTCTGAGCCTCCCCACACGTGTCATTGTGGTGTGGTTCCAAAATGCTCGTCAGAAGGCACGCAAGAATTATGAAAACCAGGGGGATGGAAGCAAAGATGGTGAACGAAGAGAGCTGTCCAATGACCGTTACATTCGCACCACCAATCTGAACTACCAGTGCAAGAAATGCAGTCTGGTTTTCCAGCGTATATTTGATCTCATAAAGCACCAAAAGAAGCTGTGTTACAAAGATGAAGACGATGACGGGCAATACGACAGCCAAAACGAGGACTCTATGGATCTTTCTCATGAATACTACACCCCCTCTGGGTCCTCCTGTCACACCCCTATGCCTTCCTCCTCAAGCCTCTGCCCTCTCCCTCCCTCCACCTCAGCTTTCTCCCACCTCTCATCCTCTGAGAAGGAGGAAGCCTCACCAGCTAACACATCAAACTCTTATGATGAGAAGCCCAAACATTTGGCTGAAATGTCCTCAGATCCACGTGAGCACCAGACCACCATCAAACAGGAGACTGTGCATCAGCCCCAATCTGAGACTCAACATCAGAGAAGAGAAGCACGAGATGAGAAGCCACAAACAGCCCCAAAGACAAACAAGCATTCTTCTCCTTCCCTCTCTCAGCAGCAACGTGACTGTGGTCCCTCAGTCTCTCAGACAACCCAGGCTGAGAGAGCTTCTCAGAGCTCCCACATGGGCCACAACCCTCACATGAGCTCTACATCACAGCAACAACTGGCACAGCAAATGATCCAATACCAGTGTGAGCAGTGCAAGCTTGGCTTCCCATCCTTTGAGCACTGGCAGGAGCACCAGCAACTCCACTTCCTCTCTGTGCAAAACCAATTCATCCACCCTCAGTTCTTGGACCGCCCAATGGATATGCCCTTCATGTTGTTCGATCCAAGCAATCCCCTGTTGGCCAGTCAACTCCTCTCTGGGGCCATGCCACAGATCCCAAGCAGCTCTGCCACCTCTCCATCAACACCCACCTCCACCATGAACTCCCTGAAGAGGAAGTTGGAGGAGAAAGCAGGCACTAGCCCAGGAGAGAATGACAGCACCAACAGTGGGGAGGAGCCACAAAGAGACAAGCGCCTCAGGACTACCATCACACCTGAGCAGCTGGAGATCCTCTATCAGAAATACCTATTGGACTCAAACCCTACTCGAAAAATGCTTGACCACATTGCTCATGAGGTGGGACTGAAGAAGAGGGTAGTGCAAGTTTGGTTCCAAAATACCAGAGCCAGGGAAAGGAAGGGTCAGTTTCGGGCTGTAGGGCCTGCTCAAGCTCACCGGCGATGCCCTTTTTGTCGTGCTCTCTTCAAGGCGAAAACTGCACTAGAGGCACATATCCGTTCCCGCCATTGGCATGAAGCCAAACGTGCTGGTTACAACCTAGCTCTCGCTGGCATGTTCACTGAGGAAGGGATGCAAATGAAGATGGATCCTCTGGATATCTCCAGCTATTCCCAGCTTGCACCTTCTAACAATGATGGACAATGCTCCTCACTGTCACCAGTGAGCAAAAACATGGACTTGTCTCCCAGGGCCCTTTTGAGCCCTTCATCCATTAAAGTTGAAGGAGGAATGGAGGACTTTGAGAGTCCATCTATGTCCTCTGTCAACCTTAGCTTTGACCAGAACAAACTTGATAATGACGACTGTTCTTCAGTAAATACGGCCATCACAGATACCACCACTGGTGATGAGGCCAATGCTGACAATGACAGTGCTGATCAAAAGCATGGTCAAAATAGTGGTGATTACCTGTCTAAGTCTGTGGGTACAGCCCCCTCTCTTGAAAATGACGACCAGATGTCATCAGGGCTGGTGAGCCCTGCGACAAGCTATTATGCTAGAGACTATGAAAATGAGAATATAATCGACTACAGTGAGACCTCCAGTCTGGCTGATCCCTGTTCACCAAGCCCCGGAGCTTCCGGCAGCAGGAGCATCGACAGTGGAGACCGTCCTGGCCAAAAGCGCTTCCGAACTCAGATGACTAACCTCCAGCTGAAGCTACTCAAGTCCTGCTTCAATGACTACAGGACACCTACCATGCTGGAGTGTGAGGTACTTGGCAATGACATCGGACTTCCAAAAAGGGTGGTTCAGGTGTGGTTCCAGAATGCTCGCGCCAAGGAGAAAAAGGCTAAGCTCAGCATGGCTAAGCACTTCGGGATCAACCACACATCCTACGAGGGGCCGAAGACGGAGTGCACTTTGTGCAGTGTCAAGTACAGTGCCCGTCTCTCTGTGCGAGATCACATCTTCTCTGCGCAGCACATCACCAAGGTAAAGGACACCATTGGGAGCCAACTGGACAAGGAGAAGGAGTACTTTGACCCAGCTACTGTTCGCCAGCTGATGGCCCAGCAGGAGATGGATCGCATCAAGAAAGCCAATGAGGTCCTGGGACTGGCACAGCAGCAAGCCATGCAGCAGCAGGGAATCTTTGATAGCCCCGCCCTGCAGGCCCTAAACCTTCAGTCTGCCTATTCAAATCTGCAAGGGATGCCCCCTGGACTTCTGCCAGGTGTCGGAAGCACCTCCCTACCTGGCTTTAACTCATCAAACTCAGGTATGTCATCGCTTAGACCTCACATAGATCACTGTTTCATCAGAATTGTCTTAAACCAATGAAGCCCTCTTGGATCAAATGTAATATTTTGTAATATCCACAATTGAAAATAAGTGCTGTACCAGTCTGAGGGTCTCATTCAAGTAAAACAATTAACTAGGTATTAACTGGGAAAACTAGTAAGCACTTCTGGATTAAATAGGGCTCTGAATTTTTCCTACGTTTTCCAGTAGGCAACGTTTCGACCTTCTTCAGATGAAATACCCTTGTCATCAATCAATCTGTCATCTGGAAATATTCACATTGGACTACATACTCTACATGTAATATAATGTAACAGTGTGAGGGAACCTTCCGTTTTAATCTGGATTTTCCAGGCAGCTGTAAGCATGTTATGTTTTACATCACGTTGTATTTCATAATGAGTCATGCATTCTAGTAAAAGTCCTTCATTTGACAGTGTTGGCCTGTGTTATTGGAGAGACACTACTACAACAAACAAATACAATATGAAATCAGAATGAACATCTCCAGACATCTGCTGTCAACTTCATGAGCTACTTGAACTGTTACCATTCAGTTAGAGAACATTAAACAAGTCCTCAAATGAATAATAATAGCTCACTTCCTTCTCAAACCTCTTTGACCTTGGGAACATTAGTAGTACTTGACCTTATTATCATTTAAATTACATGTTTTGATTAAGATTTCCTAAGTTTGTTTAAAGGTCAGTGTCATACTTTATGTAAAGAAACCATTTGCACATGTTTGAAGTAGTAGACACTAGAGTCTGTATTATCTTAAGATGTAACTAAATCCTCAGTTTGTCTGTTGTTTTCTTTATTATTGCCCAGCTGCATCTTGATTGATTAACTCTAGTAAATATTGTGATTGAGACCTCTTCTTATGGGCCTTCCTGGAAAGGCTGAGTTTCTGATTGGCTAACGTTGAGTCATCAAAAGCAATCTAAGGAATTACCTCTGGTGAAAAACATTTCTCTTCAAGAAGGGCTCAGTTATTAATGCACTGAGCTCCAATAATTAGTGCGTACAGTAGCTCTCTAGAACACCTCACTTAGAAAAACACATACATGCATCTATGAATAACTAATGTCTGAATCCCCCTCTAACTCTGAATTCTCCCATTTCTCTGTTTCAAATCCTCTAGCTTTAACTCCTCCCAAACCTCCAAACCTCCTGAACATGCCTGGCGCCAGTGTTCCTTCACCCAGCCTCCCTACGTCTGGATTACCCAACAAGCCTCCCTCCTCCTCCTCCTTGGCATCACCCAGCCCAGCACAGGCCAACACATCTGTCGCCCACTCCAGCCCTACTTCCACCTCCACCTCCACCACCACAACAACCCAGTCAGGCTCCCGCCCTGAACACCCCAAAGAGCGTAATGCTGAGAGGTCAAGAGAGAAGGAGAAGCCCCACCACAAGGAGAAGACAGAGAAGCCCTCAACGCCATCCTCCACTGGAGGCACCCCAGCCCCATCCACCTCTGCTGCCAGCGCCAAGAAAGAAAAACAAGATGCAGCTGTGCCCGCCACCTCCATGCCCACGCCGGGTATGGAGTATGTGGTGGACCCTGCCCAGCTCCAGGCCCTGCAGGCTGCCTTGGCATCGGACCCTACAGCTCTACTGACTAGTCAGTTCCTGCCCTACTTCATGCCTGGATTTTCCCCGTATTACGCCCCGCAGATACCTGGGACTCTCCAAGGCGGCTATCTGCAGCCAATGTACGGCATGGAAAGCATGTTCCCCTACAACCCAACATTGTCCCAAGCGCTGATGGGCCTGTCCCCAGGGTCCCTGCTTCAGCACTACCAGCAATATCAGCAGAGCCTGCAGGAGGCGCTACAGCAGCAGCAGCAGCAGCTTCAGCAGATCCAGCAACCCAAAGCGAGCCAAACTCCAGTACCCCCTCAACCTTCGGGGGACCGCAAAGAATCTGCCAAAGATCCAGCGAAAACAGAGGAGCAGAAAGGCAACCCCCACAGAGAGATCTCTTCCTCCTTCTCCTCTCACAATAACCTACCCTCCAAGCAGAACGAGATGGATGGCAAAGTCGCAGACCCCCTTCTAGACCAATACATCGTCCCCAAGGTGCAGTACAGGCTGGCGTGTCGCAAATGTCAAGCAGTCTTCAGCAAGGAAGAAGCGGCCGTCAATCACCTGAAGTCTATCTGCTTTTTCGGTCAGTCTGTGGCAAACTTGCAAGAGGTGTTGTTGCGTGTCCCCATTGGCGCAGGTGCAAGGGTGGGCAGCCTCTACGACTGCCTGGCCTGTGACACCACGTTGGATGGAGACAAAGCGCTTAGTCAACACCTGGATTCGGCTTTGCACAAACACAGAACAATCAAGCGATCAGCCAGAAATGCCAAAGAGCACGCTACTAGTTTATTACCTCACTCTTCAGCCTGCTTCCCCGATCCTAACACCGCATCTACCTCGCAGTCTGCCACTCATCTCATCAGCACCCCCCCTCCCCCGCCAACGACATCAGCCACCATGCCGTCCTCCTCTGTCTCTTCATCCTTGTGCTCCTCCTCTGCCACCCCACTCAACACCACAGCTGCCGGCAAACCCTGGCCCCAGGCCCCTTTCTCCAGAGCTTTAGCTGGGAAGCCCAATGCCACTCCTTCTTCTTCTTCTTTTCCTCCAGTATCCTCACCTTCAACGGTTACCTCAAGTTCATTGAGCACCTCAGGAGTTCAGACCTCGATACCAACAGACGTCTTTACCGACGAGTCTGACTCTGACAGCAGTCAGAAGTCAGCAGACAGGCTGGGCAGGACGGCAGAGGTGCCGCAACAGCCCGGCTGTCTCAAAGACAGTAGTAGTTGTAGTAGTAATCTTGCTAGTGTAGGAACGGACTCCATCAGATTGTAAAAGAGCTTTCAGTGATGGACAATATTTAAAAAACGCAAAAGACAAAAAAAAAACACAAATGGGAAAAACAAACAAAAAAGCAGCGATGTTAAAATACGTTTAAAAGTATACAAAACAATTTCAGAAAAAGATGTGTAAAGACTAACTGCAATTCCAAAGCTTGTAACCAAAAATTTAAATGTTAGTGGATTGTTTTCCCATATCAACATGCTGGTTTTCATTTCTTTCAACTGAAATATATACATTTATATGTATAAGAATAGAAAGATCACTGCAGTTAAGTTTTGGGTAATGATAGAGGAATGCTGGACTGCCTCAAAGTTGTTAAATGGCCCAAGAACCCTTTTGACAAAGTCAACAAGCTGTCCCTTGTTTGTGTAATTATTTCCACTTAATAGCACAGTCACAAAAAGCCAGTATGTACTGTATGGGAGAATAGTCTAACAGTTTTCTGCTATCAAAGCATTCAAATACCAATGGCTTGCAAAAGTAAAAAGAATAATGTAATGTCTATTTTATTCTCAGGTCAACAGCTCACAGACGTTTTTCTGTTACAGAAATTCATTGTTTTACACCTTTCGTTCCAAACAGGAGAAACATTATTATTCTTTTTTTTTCCAGAAATTGATTTTAATGACAGAAAGTTTTAAAATGAGTGAAAATATCATAAAGGCATAGCTTTCTGGGCTTTTAAAAGGGTAGCTGATCTGCTGATTTTAAACATTTGAAATACTCTTAAAGGGGGAAATTTGCAATCTGAAGAGCATTGGAGACATGTTGATGGGGGATAAAAAAAAAAGATTTTTTTGATAAAAAAAACTTTCTGTATTTATGATAGATATGAACATTTTTGGTGTTAAGTAGATTGTTGCATTGGAAATGAATTTAAACAGTATGGTAGATTGAAAAAAAACTTTGTACATTTAGCTTTTGTATCGTCCAACTTTAAGGCGCTTCATTTGATGTTGTCTTGGTCATTCCGATAGACTAGATTATGGAGCAGTAATTTACCTGAACTTTATTTCTGTCTTATTCTCGGCTTCTTGGCTAACGTTCACCCAACTGCCACTCTCCCACTAGGCAGGATCCTCTCTTTTAAAATGGTTTTTCTCTCTGTTTTGGTTGGTATGGTTCTAACCAAAAAAGAAAAAAAGACCTGGGGTGAAATGTTAAACAATATTTACTTATATTTCTGTTACCTTTGTGCACTTAACTCTGTCTGACTCATAATTCTCACTTTACTTGTTCCTCTCTCTCCTCACTTTGTTTTTCTCGTCCCCTGCATCTGTAGATATGAAGATAGTTACTCCTCCTCGTGCACTACGAAGCAGGCCTTTTGTTCTTCATGTAGTGTGGCTACAGTATTGTTTCGGCTTTATTTTCATTTAGACTTTACGTTGTTGTTGTCATAGATGAAGAAAATGAAAAAATAATAATAATAATAATTTCCACGCTTTAAAACAAAAAGAAAATCCAAAGACTAAACACTTTCACCATTGGTGCATAAAGATGAGAAAAGAGGCTTCTTTATACTTGAGAATTTGTTGCTGTTTTTAGAGGAAAGAAAACAAAGTTTTAAAATAAATGAGTACGCATAAGAGTTGCCGTTTTTGCTTCTTTGCAAGCAGATAGGTGGCTTTTTTACGTAAAATACCAAGAATACCAAAAACCAAAAAAGGAACCTTGTCCTTGCATTGTGGAGTAGCAGTGTTACAGAGCCATTGCAGTTGTAAGATAGAGGTTATAAGTCTTCGTTTGAACTTTTCTGTTACTCACAAAAAGTTTTTTTTTTTTTTTAAAGAAAATGTATAAGGTCTGGTCTTCAAGGACATACGTTTTGCTGCTAATGTAGAATTTTGAAAAACAGAATACCTAGCTAGATGCATGCTCATTTTGCTTTTTGGCTAAGCTTTAACTAAAACAACAATAAACCATTTTCCTGCCTCTGCGACATCTTTTTTTTTTCTTCTTGCAAAAACGGAACTTTGAAGACTGTGAATAGATGTTCCAAAGGACATTTTTGCCGATTTTCTTTTTGAACAGACCAATGTTTAAAGCCAATGATATATAACATTAGTAAAGAACAGTGCATTCCAAATATCACATCAACATTTTTTTTGTTGTTTTCTTAAAGCAAGGACTGATTTAATTTTAATAATTTGAATTATTATTATATATTTTTCTCATTTCTAAGGTGACTGTAAGCTGTTGTGTAAAGTTACATTCTGTTTGCTAAACAAAATTACCTAGATCTGTCATTTTGTGTCTGGCATGGAAAGTTGATAAGAACCCCTCCTTCCAGTTAAGTTTGTTACTCACTTGATCAGCAAGTAATAGTGGTTACCAATACATGTATATGATACATCTGGTACTGATGCGTCTCCTAGGTTACATCATCATGCCTCTCAACTTACAAGTCTCAGAAAGAAATAATGGCTGTTTTGATAAGTCTGGAGTGCTGGCCCAACTTTCTGGCACATCCAGTTGTGACTTGGCCCAGGTGTCTGCAGGGCTTTAAACCATTTTCACGCACCATGTTGATTACAGGTTTCTAAGGGACGTCTTCATTCCAAAGCGTTTTAAGTCTGGTAAAAGCAGGAGTTTTTTTGAAGATGTCCCTTGTGTTCAGATACTGCAGTTAAGAGGTATGTCATGCCTTCATGTCCAAAGAGCTCACTCGCTCCATCTTATTGCAGTGGAAATGGATGTGCTTAATTATCCACACTCTCTCATAGATTAACAACTTTTATTTAATTCCTTTACACCAAAACCAAGGCATATTTAAATTTGTGAATAACTGGTTTTCGGCCACTAGTGTATAGCAAGTGTATTTGCCATAATTCATACAAAGCTGCAATATAGGAAGTGTGTTAAAAGTGTTACGTCTTGCAGAGCAATGTGATTTGGTGTTAATACTTCCTTACGCATGCTGTTGAAATTGGGTTGATTTGGTCTGCAAGCTTGCCACTCCTCTAATCATGTTCTCTAGAATATTGTTCATATGATTCTTTTTGAGAATTCTAATGTTGTACAGTTTATTCTTGAATGCGTTTGCTTTATTTTGGTTTTCAGATGTCAGACATGTACTATTATTTTCTTATAACTATTTTATGTTATTTTAGTTTCTGTATATTACTTTTCCTCATATAAATTAACACTAGCTTTAATTTCAATTGCTGAATTAAAAAAAAAAAAAACTTTATTCTATGACCTGGCCACTTTATGGTGTAATAATGTTCTTATATTTGTTTGTCTTTTTTGACACTGTTTGATCTCTTATTTCCAAAGTGTAATCTTTGTTTTGGGCTCTTTCGTGGAAGACGGTCATGGTCTTCTTCACAACAGATTCAGCCAGCATGGACTGTGTGTGTGAGTTTGTATGTGTGCGTATGAGTGTGTTTCATAAGAGCCAGCATGGACTGTGTGTGTGAGTTTGTATGTGTGCGTATGAGTGTGTTTCATAAGAGCCAGCATCAGTTTTGAGTTTTTATACATTTTATTTTATACTGTACTTTTATTTACGCACCAAAACGTACTGAACCGAAAGCTGGATTATGAATAAAGTGGTGAAGTTTTAGAAAATTTGAATTTTAAAGGTAACAATAATCAAAAAGAGGAGAACGATGATACCGAAGCACTGAGCAGTTTTTATTTTGATTGAATATATGAATGTGGCCAAAGCTTTATGCAGTTAAAAACAAAAATAAAAATTACAATTTGTGCCCCAGATAAGTGTATATTTTATTGTGGCACAAAACAATAGATAACTGAGATCCTTTCACTCACATTGGAATACTTGATTTTCATGGACAATTACAAAGAAATAAAAAGACAAGGTTTTGCTGTAGAGGTCATCTTTTGCCCACTGTGAAAATGAACATGTATACAGATATAGATATATTTAAAACAAGACATCAACTTTTTTGTTTGAAATGATAAAGAAGGAATGAAAAGAAGAAATGAACTCTGGGAAACCTTGGAGATCTTGCTGAGAGGACAGGGGAGGCTGTGGGCACACCAAAACTGGGCATGGGAGCCAAAGGCAGGCTCAAGGCGGCTTTAATATCACAACCATATTTGCTTACATCTCTGAGATGGGAATGGACTCTGGAACCAGTGGACATGTGACACAGAGAGGAAAGACATTAGATAAAGAAGCTGAACTATAGTGGCTCCAGCTGCTTCCTGGCTCTGCCTGTCTCTCTCTCTTCTCCAGCTCGGCCTCGGCTTCTGCTCTTTTACGGACATGTTTCCGCACTTCTGGACGGGATGGACAGAGATGCTCGCTTCATTTCTCCCGGTTCATGTTGTTGCTACCTGTTTCATTTCCTCCTGCTTGTCTCGCTGATGGACAAGTATAAGCTCTCCAGTCAGATGGCGGCTCGCCCCTCTCTCTGTTCATCACACCAACCAAAAAAGAGAAATGAGCCAGAGAGGAAGGGGAAGGGTTTTCTAGGCTGTCATTCCTAAAGAGGCAGATACACACAAAAAAAGCGAATCAACCAAAATTAACAACCAAACTTACAAACAACCAAACAAAACCGTTTGCTCCAACTTCAAAGATGAACTGTTACTTGGAGCTCTCTCTGTTCCTTTTGTGACTCCTGGTGCCACAATGTTTTTTTAATGCATTTTCTTTTTCTTTTTGTTTCCTTGGATTATTCCTCCTCCGAGCCTCACAAGCATGGCTCCGTGGCTCCAGGCAGCCCACTGAGGGTAGAAAAAACAGCCTTGCAATGTACAAAAAAGAGCAAGTTAAACCAAAAATGTTGTTCTTGATGTCTTTTCTATACTGTAGTCTTGTTAGCTTTTTTGTTACTGTAATTATATGATGAAGATTTCCAAACTGTACCAAATTACATGGAAACTAACATACATAAAACCACATGGAACTTCAGACTTTTAAAGAAACTTTTGTCACAAAAACCTTGTTGTCCTAGTTAAGTTGATTGTAGATGGTAATTGAATATACTCCTTTGAAAATATTTCATCAAGTATGTTTCTTGCTCATTGTGATACATTAAAAAAGGATGAGCATAAAATGCATTACTTGTGTGCCTCATCCTTGTGTGTTTTGTTTGAATTCGGTTGTATTGTATGAATGAAAAGTGCAGATGAGTGCAAAAGTCGAGTGTCACATACAGAGAGAGAATGTTGAACACTAAATAGCGGTTTGTACATTTAACTCAAATCAGAATGCCTTTCCTGCCATGAATGATTTGTATACGTTGATACTACTATAGCTGCACTCTCTGTACCAACCATGAACATTTGATCCTTTATGCTTTCTTCTGTATTTACAGTGTAGAGTTGAAATAGAGTAACCTTACACAGCCATAGCGTAGCAGTATTCTCCATAATATCTATTATTGTCCAACCTTATCCTTCACATTTGTATCTTATTAAGGGTAATAATGATCTTAAAACATCATTTGCATCGTCATTGTTTTAATTAATGCATAAAAAGTGTGATCTTGTCAGATCTCTTGAGCCTTTTCTTAATCTTCCATGCCCTGAGATGTGTCATCCTTCATATTTAGATCCCTGGTAGGGACGCTCACTGGACATGATTAATTAAAACATATTAAGGAACGAATGCAGGATCTCACTTAATTAGAAGTGGCTGTTTGTGACTAATTCAAGTTGATTAAGGCTGAGAAAAATTATACCTCCAAGTGAAGTATGTTATGAACAGCAGTACTTTTTAATTCCTTTTGACTGATGTTGGAACTCAAGTGCATTGTGTATTAGTACTGGGCACTCATTTGAAAATTAAGTCATTGAGAATCTTGGATTTCTAATTATTAGTGCTTGTGTGTGCTGTTTGCAGCTCTCAGCCTTGAGAATGTGCTACAAGTGTCTGTGTGTGTCATTGTTTTGCATGTGTTTGGATGACTATTGGAATGAGGATGTGAGAATGAAAGGCAAATTATCTTGTACCTGATCACACATGGCACAACAAGCCCAGAGCCAGATCACACATGGCACAAACGAGACCAGAGCCAGATCACACATGGCACAATGAGACCAGAGCCAGATCACACATGGCACAACGAGACCAGAGCCATGTATTTAGAGAGTTGGGCCAATGAGGTTTCAGCATTATGATGCATTTACAAGACAAATCAAAATCAAATCAAATCAAATCAAATTTTATTTGTCACATACACATGGTTAGCAGATGTTAATGCGAGTGTAGCGAAATGCTTGTGCTTCTAGTTCCGACACAACAGGGTAAGTAACATTATATAAGGTAGCATTGTTTAAAGTGGCTAGTGATATATTTACATCATTTCCCATCAATTCCCATGATTAAAGTGGCTGGAGTAGAGTCAGTGTCATTGACAGTGTGTTGGCAGCCCAGAGCCAGATCACATCATGGCACAAAGCCTCCTGAGACCAGAGCCAGATCACACATGGCACAAAACTGAGACCAGAGCCAGATCATCTCCTTAGTTTTGTTGACATGGCACACCACACTCCGAGACCAGAGCCATGTATTTCAGAGACTGTTATGGGCCAAACTGAGATTGTTTCAGGCATTATGATGCATTTACAAGACACTACCTCATTCT
The DNA here is from genome assembly GCF_018296145.1 of Oncorhynchus tshawytscha. Classification (NCBI taxonomy): domain Eukaryota; kingdom Metazoa; phylum Chordata; class Actinopteri; order Salmoniformes; family Salmonidae; genus Oncorhynchus; species Oncorhynchus tshawytscha. The sequence continues at coordinate 66,023,013 of NC_056440.1, read as the reverse complement.
ATGGTAGCTATGTTAGCTCCCCATTAACATTACATTGGGAATATTTAAACCATTGAATAAGAATGATACATTTCATTAGTAATTTAGTATGATCTTTATGATTTAAACAATGCTATGTAACTGAATGTCTAGAATTAGAACAATATTCAACATTGTAAAGTTGTCCTAACTTTGTGACTCTGAAAGAGACCTTTCAGAGGGCTGCTGGGACAGGCTGTTCTATGATTTCTAATGAGCAACCTGGAGGCCAAGAGACGACTCACTCTGATCCAAGTAGATGCAGTAACTCCTGTAGCCAACCATAGGCCAGGAACCTGCTACCACATACAGTTGAAGTCGGAAGTTTACATACACTTAGGTTGGAGTCATTAAAACCCGTTTTTCAATCGCTCCACAAATGTCTTGTTAACAAACTATAGTTTTGGCAAGGCATTTTTCCAACAATTGTTTACAGACTGATTATTTCACTTATAATTCACTGTATCACAGTTCCAGTGGGTCAGAAGTTTACATACACTAAATTGACTGTGCTTTAAACAGCTTGTAAAATTCCAGAAAATGATGTCATGGCTTTAGAAGCTTCTGATAGGCTAATTGACATAATTTGAGTCAATTGGAGGTGTACCTGTGGATGTATTTCAAGGCCTACCTTCAAACTCAGTGCCTCTTTGCTTGACATCATGGGAAAATCAGAAGAAATCAGCCAAGATCTCAGAAAAACAATTGTAGACCTTCACAAGTCTGGTTCATCCTTGGGAGCAATTTCCAAACGCCTGAATGTACCACATTCATCTGTACAAACAATAGTATGCAAGTATAAGCACCATGGACCACACAGCCGCCATACCGCTCAGGAAGGAGACGCGTTCTGTCTCCTAGAGATGAACGTACTTTGGTGCGAAAAGTGCAAATCAATCCCAGAACAACAGCAAAGGACCTTGTGAAGATGCTGGAGGAAACAGGTACAAAAGTATCTATATCCACAGTATAACGAGTCCTATATCGACATAACCTGAAAGGCCGCTCAGCAAGGAAGAAGCCACTGCTCCAAAACCGCCATTTAAAAGCCAGACTACGGTTTGCAACCGCACATGGGGATAAAGATTGTACTTTTTGGAGAAATGTCCTCTGGTCTGATGAAACAAAAATAGAACTGTTTGGCCATCATGGCCATTGTTATGTTTGGGGGGAAAAGGGGGAGGCTTGCAAGCCAAAGAACAACATCCCAAACGTGAAGCACTGGGGTGGCAGCATCATGTTGTGGGGGTGCTTTGCTGCAGGAGGGACTGGTGCACTTCACAAAATAGATGCATCACGAGGAAGGAAAATGATGTGGATATATTGAAGCAACATCTGAAGACATCAGTCAGGAAGTTAAAGCTTGGTTGCAAATGGGTCTTCCAAATGGACAATGACCCCAAGCATGCTTCCAAAGTTGTGGCAAAATGGCTTAAGGACAACAAAGTCAAGGTATTGGAGTGGCCATCGCAAAGCCCTGACCTCAATTCTATAGAAAATTTGTGGGCAGAACTAAAAAAGCGTGTGTGAACAAGGAGGCCTACAAACCTGACTCAGTTACACCAGCTCTGTCAGGAGGAATGGGCCAAAATTCACCCAACTTATTGTGGGAAACTTGTGGAAGGCTACCCGAAACGTTTGACCCAAGTTAAACCATTTAAAGGCAATGCTACCAAATACTAATTAAGTGTATGTAAACTTCTGACCCACTTGGACTGTGATGGAAAAAAATTGAAGTTGAAATAAATAATTCTCTACTATTATTCTGACATTTCACATTCTTAAAATAAAGTGCTGCTCCTAACTGACCTAAGACAGGGAATTTTTACTAGGATTACATGTCAGGAATTGTGAAAAAGTTAAATGTATTTGGCTAAGTTGTATGTAAACTACCGACTTCAACTGTATATCTCAACTGTACAGCATGACATCAGACTTATGAATGTAACATTGATTTAGTGTTAGAGTAGGTATCATATTCACAGTGTTATCCTTTGTAGTTTTTGGCATGCAGTAGGCTCCAAGCTGTTCCCTTACTTTATGCACAGGAGTCACAGAGGTTAGTGGGCCATTACGATTCACCCTACAATATTAACAGTAAAGGGCCTTTTGCATTAATAACACATTTCCAATGCATTCTTTGTATTTTTCTTGTCTTTGCAATGTTTGCATGCACAAACGTGACATGGTTGTACCATATTGGTTTGATTGTAATGCTGGAGGTCTTTATGAAACGAGATGCTTTTTGTGAGAAACCAAACTGAAATAACAAGGGAGGACCTTGATAGTGGGGCCCCCTCCTATCCAGCCCCAGTCAGGAACGGTGTGACACACAAGGGCATGCGCTCCCCTTTGGAAGTTTCCTTTAATAAAGGAGTACGCTATTATTGCCTTGTGACCTTTAGTGAGCTCCAGTCTTAGAAGATTTGATTGAATTGCTGTCTGTTTTACTATAAATAGGGATGAAGAGGGTGGGCGGAGTCATTGAGAGCCTTACTGAATTCTTGAAAGTTTCTTAAGGATTTTCATTGGAATATGATTTGAGTATTGAACTGAATATTATAAAAGAGAAGTGTGCTGTGAATGTGTGTGTTCATGCCACATGCATGCTGAATTAACTACGGTGCATGATGGGGTTCTAGGAAAGCGGGTAAAGGGTTTCTGAGAAGCCCCAGAGAGAGAGAGTTGGAGGCAGGGGCCATCCTGTCTAGAGCAAGGAGCCTGATTCATCGGCCATGCTGAGCCAATTAACACGCAAGGGTACATCCCGAATGAATTAAAAGCACCTTAATCGGATCAGAGTGAAAAGCCAGGCCGCTTCCTCTCCAGCCCTGGACCAGATGGCACCCACACTCACATGTAGCATTGTAACAGCCCAAGTTGCAAGAGTGTGAAATTGGGTTAGCGCCTGAGTCTAACACTGGCCATGGGCAAGGTGAGCTCCCAATCTTATACTCCCCTGGCCTGGAGGAACAGGCCCCACGTTACAAAATGTAGGGGCCCAATACTTAATTATCATGCCAACTGCTCCTCACATAGCCTGTCAGGCCACAGTGAGTAGAGGGGGTCTGTATGTAGGCCTCGATCTGAGTGACAGCTCCACAGGATCCTGTCTGCCGCTCCTCTCTCTCTCTACCCCTGTCTGCCCTGTACATATCCCAGAAAAGGCCCCTGATGTATCAGAGCTCACTCCCACTCAGGCCCTACAGGCAGATTAGAGCTCTGCTGGATAGAATATCTGTCGCTCTGTATGACTGGATGGCTCTAGCTGGGTGGTGATGCCATGTAGAGGGTTGAGGCCTGGTCCCACTCATGTCTCTGTGGGGTTTCTTAAGCTCTTTAGGATCTGCTTTCAACATTTGCAGGGAATCAAGGGTACGAAGGTTGGACAACTGAAGCCAAAGTGACTACAAAAGGCATGGTTGTACATAGCATTTCTATGTAACCACGGACATTGTTTAAATGAAAAACATGGCTCTTAAATGGTTGTTTGGTTTGAAGTAGGCACAGGCCCTGGAGACCACAAAGGTAGAAAATGAGGAGCAGAAGATGGAAGGGAAATCACGCTACCAAACATTCCAGCATGGCTTTTAATCCTACGCTGGGCTGTTCAGGGCATCCTGTTGCCAACCAACCCATCCGACTGTGGTGTTTCACCTCTGTCACATTAACACAAAGTCCTAAAGACTCCAAACCCATAATGAGATGCCATGAAACCACCATTTCCCCCAGGCGTGTGCACACACACACACACACACACACACACACACACACACACACACACACACACACACACACACGGTATTTAAAGTAATGCAGTGTAATGATTTGTTGAGAATTGGAACAAAGAGTTCTGGATCCTTTGCCAGGACTGTCACTGCTATCAAACCTTTTGAGGTTTTTGGAACATGTTACATTTGGAATTGTAAGTAAACTGTTCTGAACTGTATCAAAGGAACAAATTATAGTATGGCTAAGCAGGGCTGCTTTACACATGAGCAGGTTTCTCTGCTGTTGAGGGCTAACCTCTGACAGCCAGTCTGGGACAATAACAGGGTACACCATGAGGCTAAGGATTCTTCTCATTGCCGGGCCTAAAAACCACAGGACTACCACATCCTACATCCACTTCCTAGCCCAGTGAGCTCTCCCCCTTTTCTCCCCACCTCCCCTGGATCTCCATCCATGCAGTGCCACAATGTCTTCCTCCCCTATCAATGTCAAAGCCAAATCACACCAGAGCCGCGAGGACAGGTCAAACTAATTCAATTTCATCTGTCAGGAGAAATGATGGGTGAGGGGGATCCAAGGGAAGGCAAACGGGATAAAACATTTAAAACGCAAAGACGGGTTCCTTTTTTAAATTGAAGACGGCTGGGTGAGGCCTTGTTTTAAAGCAGGCATCCCTTCCACCTCCAGGGAATCTGATGGGATAGACGGGAATGTCAGAGCAAAGAAGACCTTATCAGACTCTGTCATGTGACCTACAGACACACAGGTCTGTGGGAGGGGCTATGAGGGTCAGTGCTGGCAGTGCTGACCTCTTACTGGACACTGCTTATGGATAGAGTTATACAGGATTTGTAAATGTATCAGACTAATAAATGCCATTATTAAACAGTGTTTTAGTGCAGTCAAAATTCTGTTTATCCTGTGTTTTGTATCATGTTGTACAACAGCTGATGAAACTAACACTGTAAAACACAGGACCTTCTAATCAGTAGATTTGCATGGGTGGGAGTTTCAGCTTTCCATGGTGACATCACCATGCGGTGAATTGGTTAATTGACCAATAACAAAGAGAGTTCCAAACTTCTCATTCCAAACCTCTAGTTTTCAGTTTTCCCCTCCCCACTCAGACCATTCTCAGACAGTCCTAGCAAAATTGTTACTTGAGAAATTGTTTTTTGCATAGACATTTACCCATATCAGTCTACCCTCCCCCATCCTGTGCAGGACAAACTAGTGGCCCTTAGCCCCCCACCAGCCTGGGAGCCATGGGGGAGGTGTGGAGTGTGCCTTGGCAGGCACTGGGTCTTGCTGGAGTATTTCCCATCTCCTGGACACAGGATCAGGTGTCGCCTTTTTCACAAAACCTTCTGGTTCTGCTTAACAGGAAATGAGGTCCATCAGAAGAACTCTGACCAAAACTGAGCCTGAATCAGGCCTGACAGGCAGAAATATTAGCCTGTGACGGCAGCCAATAATTGAGTGATCGGCTCACCCCTCAATCGTAATGAGGAGAATATGTGCTGGGAATGTGTTTGTCCTTCTCAACTCCTTCTCCATCTCCTGCCCTCTCCTCCCCTCTCTTCACACTCTTTTCTCCTTTATCCAATACATCATTTCAAAGTTCTTCCCTAGGTGTCATTTCTGTAACCTCAAAGTAATGTTATGCACCGAGAGCTTTTCAAGACCTCTGCTTGAGAGTGTTTTAACCGCAGAAAATCATAGCTCTGCGTTGATGTCACAGTCGTGAGAGATAAATTATCACACCTCATTTTGTTCTTGTATGTAAAAAGGACAATGGCTTGACCATGTAAGAGCTCCACTGTCTTTTGGTCGATGCTTTTCCTCCATAAATGTGTTTCACAGGTTGTCCTGGTCTGATGGGGTCTGCTACTTCACTTTAACAGTTCAAAAGTCAAGGAGAGAATCCTGCCTTTACGTAGATCTACAAGTCTCTAGTCATTGTACTGCTGAGAGGTTGTAAGAGGGATAGAATCCTGGCTTCACCTAGATCCACATGTCTCTAGTCATTGTACTGCTGAGAGGTTGTAAGAGGGATAGAATCCTGCCTTTACGTAGATCTACAAGTCTCTAGTCATTGTACTGCTGAGAGGTTGTAAGAGGGATAGATTCCTGCCTTTACGTAGATCTACAAGTCTCTAGTCATTGTACTGCTGAGAGGTTTTAAGAGGAATAGAATCCTGCCTTTACGTAGATCTACAAGTCTCTAGTCATTGTACTGCTGAGAGGTTGTAAGAGGGATAGAATCCTGCCTTTACGTAGATCTACAAGTCTCTAGTCATTGTACTGCTGAGAGGTTTTAGGAGGGATAGAATCCTGCCTTCACCTAGATCCACATGTCTCTAGTCATTGTACTGCTGAGAGGTTGTAAGAGGGATAGAATCCTGGCTTCACCTAGATCCACATGTCTCTAGTCATTGTACTGCTGAGAGGTTCTAAGAGGGATAGAATCCTGGCTTCACCTAGATCCACATGTCTCTAGTCATTGTACTGCTGAGAGGTTTTAAGAAGGATAGAATCCTGGCTTCACCTACTATCCACATGTCTCTAGTCATTGTACTCAAGAGGTTCTAAGAGGGATATGAGGTTTCTGTGGCTTTACAGATCCACATGTCTGTGTCATTGTACTGTGAGAGGTTTTAAGAAGGATAGACCTGAATAAATCTAACACTCAGCATGGTTCCTGTCAAATATCTGTGGTATGTGGTTTCTGTGTGTTTGTGTGTGTCTGTGTGTGTGTGTGTGTGTGTGTGTGTGTGTGTGTGTGTGTGTGTGTGTGTGTGTGTGTGTGTGTGTGTGTGTGTGTGTGTGTGTGAAACAGTTTACAGTACTCTGTGTGTATCTATATGAGGTGGAGGGTGTGTGTGTGTGAGCAGGACCTGGTTTAGTTGTGGGCAAAGGGAGGGAGAGATCTCTCTCTCCCAGAGCCTTTGAGGTGCAGCTTCAAGTTACACATAGCTTAGGGAAAACGGCTCCGAAAGAAATTCTTAATGCAATAATTGTTCTGAGACTTGTTCTTATTAATATTTCTCTGACTCCAAGTTTTTTTTCATCCTACTTTTTTCCTTAACCAAAATCAGTTGTTGTCTGTTGCTGCTGGAATGTCTGTCAGACTGGGCCCTGACCCTGGGCAGGCAGCAGTAATGATGGGAAGATGAAAGAGCCAGGCCCATTCCCAGGCTGCCCTGTTAGGGGGTGCAGGCCTGTGAAATGGGGAGATAATGGAGTCCAGGTGTGCAGTGGGGGCCAGAGACGCTCCTCAGTCCTCAGTCTGAGAGGGAGGCCACACTGCCTTTACTTCATGAACACTGACAGGGAGCCCCCTCACAGACTCACACATATGCGTTCACACTGACACACACACACACACACACACACACACACACACACACACACACACACACACACACACACACACACACACACACACACACACACACACACACACACACACACACACACACACACACACACACACACACACACACACAAAGGGAATTATGACAAACCTTACAACAGATGATTCTCACCTCCTCAGTCCCCAGTGGTGTAATGCTGCCAGATATGCCTT
>NC_056440.1:65850674-66010674 GCF_018296145.1 Oncorhynchus tshawytscha | reverse complement strand
TACTTCTTACACAACATATTATGGACCAGCTGAGCAGCCAATCAGCTGCTTTGTAAGTGCACCTCTGGGTCACATGCTCAGTCAAATGCACACCACAGGAGGTTGGTGGCACCTTAATCAGGGAGGACAGGCTTGTGGTAATGACTGGAGCAGAATCAGTGGAATGGTATCAAATACATCAAACTTTGATTTCATTCTATTCACTCAGTTCCAGCCATTATTATGAGCCGTCCTCCCCTCAGCACCCTTCACTGATGCACACACACACATGCGTACACACACACGCAGAGTTACACACACATGCACACACACACATGCATGCAGGAAAATCAAACCAAGGTTATTGCACGTTAATTTAATTTTGGTATATGGCCGCTGTTTGAAATTAATAAGGCCACCTTTTTAAATGCCGGGTTATCAGCTTCATAAAACAAATGCAGGACAATTCCCCCTCCCTCCCTCCACTCCTCCCTCCCTCTCCTCCTCCCTTGATATATGAATTTTTGACCAAATGTCCCCTCTTGACTACTGTAACGAGGTATGATGTATTGAGCCTTGGCTGTTGCCATGGAGACCCCAGTCCCCTGTTACTTGTCATTAGAGCACAAACAAGCACTGGCATCTAATGTCATTCCAGTCAACATGAGGGAGAGCGATGAGAAAGGGAGAGAGTGTGTGTGCTGGGATCTCTCTCCTGCTCCTCAGCGAGAAAATGGCTTGCTGTGTATAAGGTTTTGGTTCCATTCCCTTTCTGGTATGCTCAGGGCGGGAGAGTTGGGAAGAATATATAGCAAGAATGGAGTTTCTACCTCCTACCCTGTCTCGATCTAACCTTTCAATGATTCAAGGTAGGACTGCAGATGAGTCAGGATGTCTTCTTTCCCTCAAATAATTGCCTGTTCCTGTGATTCTCGCTATTCCTTTTCTTCCCTTTCTACACTGTCTCTTCCGTCTCTGCTTCTGAGGAACAATGGGTCATTTTCTCTAGATGGTCGAGGAAATCAAGTCGCACCTCTGGTATACAAACAAGAGGACATAGCCACAATTGAACATATGGTAGCAGACATTTCTGTATAAAGCATTTCGGACTGTTCTTGTTACATGCAATTGTGTAGGGGGCATTGTATAGTACATACAGTGAAAACAATGTATAGGTGTACTGTGCAATTCAGTTGCTGTAGACTAGTGGATAAATGTTCAGGGACAGTGAAAGGAGTTTGTAATGTTCGATAACTGATTAATATTCATCAGAGATAGGTGCTCATAAGCGTTGAGTGAACTGTTGAACTGGTGTGCTGTCTGCCTCTGGTGTTCGATGTTGAAAGAGCTCTGGTTGGTGATATGCTGAACATGAACTACAGTATTATACTAACCAGGTAAATTGAACAATAGGTAAATTGGAGTGAAGTGCAATAGAAGGATATTATCAACATTGAGAAAACCTACTGGTGTTTTTTCAGCACTGAGATTATTTTTGGCTGTGGACAGGTAATAATACTGTAGTTATAGTGCCAGTAGTGCAGGAGCTTTCAGATGCTCTCTTCTTTGTTTCAGGTTTAATCAGACACTGTTGTTCAGTCTGGTTGTCTTGGGGATGCATGTATGTGCCCCGTTTTCAGATGTTCCCTTTCCCCTCATTTCCGTTTTAATCAGGCACTGCTTTCTAGTCCTGTTGTCTCGGGGTGAAAGTGTAGCAGCATTCCTCCGTCTTCTCTCTGAACATAATCTCTTCCTCACACAGAACATTAATCTACCTTATTTTCTCTCTGTGTTGCTCCTTTATTTCTTCCAGGTGTTAAGGCCCTGTCTCGCTCACAGGCAGATGTGTTAGGAAAAAATGGCCTTTGTTTGGAGTTTTGCTGTTTTTCAAAAGGAAATATTCGCTTGGCTCTGTTCCCTGAGGACTTGAACAGACAGAGGAAACTAGAAAGAAAATTAGGTGAGTGGTTGAGAGAAACAGAGAGATAGAGAGAGAGAGAGATACATTAACAGACAAGGTAAAATCCTTTTTCCCTACAGCCAGTGCCATTGAGGCATCTATGTTAGTTTTGGACAGGAGATCTATGAAGTGGTTGTCTTGGCAACATATGTGCAGCAACATTTATATGGCTTGAGTTGTTGCATTTGCTATAAGAACGTCCGCAATTGAAGACCATTATTACATGAATACAACACAGGTTCTATCTCAGGTTTCTGTTCAACGTGCTTCCATTGGCAGAAACAAACTCTGTGACCTGTGTACCACAAGCAACCGGTGTACCACAAGCACAAGTACCACAAGCAACACAATCATAGAGAATTATAATGCTTTGCTTGGATTATAGAGACAATGTTACTGACGCATCAATTTGATCAACTGCATACCCAATAAATCACACTAAATCACATCTGAATGACAGATTAAAAAACATATTAGGTCTGTGGGCATGGCAGAATGAGCCTGTTTTGTGTGTGTGTCAAAATGAAAAGGGATATTTTAAAGTGGAACTTGTGAAAGCCAGGCTAAGGACCTTTCCCACATCTCCCCTCTGGACTTTCTCCCTTTTCCTGTAAGGAACTAAACTGAGATCCCATGTACTTGCAATGAAAAGTGACAGGAAATTGACTAAAACATTGGAAATCAATGGAAAGTAAATGCACTCCTTAAGTACAAGTGAACAGCGGAGAGCGGCCTTATGTCTACCCCTCTCTCTCCCTCTCTATCTCTTCCTTCCTCTCTCCTTTCTTACCTTTCTCTCCCTCTCCCTCTCTCACACACGCACTCCCTATCTCACTCCCTCCATCTCTGTCTCAGGCTGAGTCAATACCTGTACACAGTCGAGAAAAGATAGCTGATACGGCTTGTTAGTGGCTGGAGTGTGTGTGTGTGTCCAAATTGAGCAGTAAAGACAATCTATTCCCCAGTGCGGAGGCCAAGTCAGTGTAAAAGATGCAGAGGAAGTGCCAAGGGAGTACTTCCAGTTGTGCCTGGCCATACGTTGATCTGATTGGCTAGTCTGATGAGGGATAGGTCATGTAGGCCTAGCAGCCTTCTCCTTTAAAGATGCACTCCGGGATCTTCAGCATAATACATTTCTAACATATTGCATAAATTGGATTCGTAACATATCACACTAAATGGATGACGTAGTACGCACTTGGATGATGTAGTACACAAAAAACCGGGACCTGTTTTGGCTCGTGAGCACCACTTTCAAAACTACTGGCTGAAATTATACAAACGTTTGAGAGTACATCTTTAAGTGACAGGTTTACCTTAGAGGAGATGCTCAGTACAGGTAGCCAAAAAAATCTGTCCTGACCGAGAACGTGGTGTTACGACCATGATGTGTTGGGTTAGTTCAGTTCGACCTTGGCCTCTGAACACTGGGTCCCAGATGGTTAAGAGAATAGCAGTCCCAAATGTCATTTAACCCTTTCATCTGGGGACCTCCTAGCCTGAGGCACAGGGACTATGCACTTGACATCTGCTCTGATGGGCTTTTATTGTCGAGGCTCCTGGCAAATTTTGAGCTGGATAATTTATACAACCACTCAGATGAACCATCAAAACCACAGATTTAATTGGATATAAAAGAACGGTTCAGAATAGAATGGAACAAAACAGAATGGAGTAGAATTTTATAGAATAATAAGGATCAAACACAATATAGCCTACAATTAAAAGTATATATCCAATGGCCATGTTCAATCTGGGAGAGGAGCCCTAGAGCCTGATTGTGTTCCTCTCCCCTTCAGAAGGAAAGGGCCACATACAGATATCAATTATTTTCAAAAGGATCATTTAGAGTTTGCAGCAAGGCACCTTTTGCAACAGAGAAGAAATATAACAAATAAGAGAGTGTGGGCAGGAAACGGGCATATGGGCATAGTCCTGAATGTGCCAAAGCGAAGGAAGCATACGTTGGGGGCAGAATCAAAACAATAAAGCTGATTTATACTTCTCTAAATGATCTTCCTGTAATCGAGTCAATTCCCTCCAAATCCATTTACCATGTTTGGAGAATGAGGCCCCGGGAGCGCTTTGATGATGTAATGCCCCATACAGGTTTAGAAGACTTTATTCTTAATCCAGACCTCCGTTGTCCCACAGGAGATCAATGGGGGTGGTGCCAGATCAATAGTATTACATACAAATCTATGTCACTTTCCCACCAAACTGTGCTGGCACATGCTATATCTACCTGCCAGCTGCCCAGCCAACTTCCAAAGCAGGGCAGAGCAGGCTAGCTGACTCCAATAGACACTCATAATGGTAAACACATGCATACTGCTGTCTTAGTTAATGAGAGGGTCAACCAGAAAGCTTTGAAGGAAAGAAAAGGTTTGCATACAAAATACAACATTAAATCATATTACACATGAAATATGGAATACTTTGCTATATTTGTTTTACAACTGTGTCTTGTGTATCACTTTCATGTTTTTTTTTTAAAGAGGAGTACATATGTTAATACTAGCTTTTTCACATGAAAGCGGTTATATATTATATATGAAGAAAGGTTAACAGTCTAAATATGTGGATTGTATAAAGAGAGAATGGGGATTGTGGGTAAAAGAGCCTGGAGGAGTTGCGTTTTATGGTTTGTGGCAGAGGTTCCTGGCTGTGTTTCCATGTTCACTGTGTAATGCCTGTGCTTCATTACAGATAGAAGCATCATCTGGGGAAACCGTGGTTTAGGTAAAACAGAAATTAGAGAAAAGACCTTGCTGTCAAAACAAGCAGAAGAGACACATATAAACAAGGATCATGCAGTGGTTAAATCCATTGCGCCATAAAACCCGGAGCTGTTCATAAAATGGAGGAATAAGAAGCAGAAATAATATTTCAAGTATGATTAGTTCATCTGCAGGGCACCTTGTGTGATTGAGAAAGGGGGTGAAAGGGGAGGGGGCATTGTGCACAGCGAGCAGTAAATTATATCTAGCCTTTGAATGATTCCTGCAGATCCTATTACGACAGTGAGGAGGGGGTGGAGGGGTTGGGAGAAGGGGGCAGTTGGGAGAGAGAGAAGCAGCAGAACGAATCGGATGAATTCTGTTTCCAGCTGTCCAAATGGGGGTGGGGTGTGTTTTGGGGGCCAGCAGGAGCGGGGAAGGGGGCTAAGGGATGGGCAGGGAAGGGGTGAGAAAACAAAATCTGCATTTGTTCCCGATCCAAAAACACTGTCATGATAACATACACTTACCAAAACACACACAAAATATATTTAGTCTTTGTTATTCACTCCATCTCTCCTCTTCCCACCAGCTCCCTTCAAAATGAGGAAAACAAAGTGCATGTATCCATCTTCTATCTCATTTGAACAGTCCCCCGCCCTCTGCTGCTGTGTACCCTGAATATTTGAGAGGCTCTTGTCTCCCATTCGTCACCTTGACTAGTGATATAGTAGCTGACACTAGCTGTTGCGTTAGTGTGCTGTTGCTGGAGATTGCCTTCGCAGGAGACATTCTGCATTTATTCACCCCACTCCTCTTTTTGGAGAGCAGTCACCCAAATGTTGTGCATCATCAGTCCTTTTCCTCTCCAGGCGATTAAAACACACATAAGGAAAATCATCTCTGCAGCACTTTCCAATTGTATGGTGCTCTGTGAAAAGAATATATATACAGATAACAGAAGAGGCAATATAGTGCATTTATCTGGATGAACAATAATCATATTTAAGATAACTCTAACAACAGCTTTGGTTGAATCTAACTGCTGCAAAAGTGTGTACGAGTTACTTGTACAACATTAGTTCTTACCAGTGGAGGGGAGGAAGGCATGTGATGACACAAAGTAAGACTAGCTATATTGTTATTTGATAAGCTGATCAGTTCGATTTAAGACTTATCACTCCAAACCTCAGAAACTCTGTCAACAATAGCTTACATGTCTGTTTTAACATGCTTATTACATGCTTGAAATTATGCAATTCAGGATGAAACAACTTTATAGTGCTATACATTAACCATCAATCATGTCTAAAAATAATCCTACTCTCAGAGTGTGTTGAGCAGAGATAGTTTTATAGAAGAATTTACTGACACAACTGTTGACATCAGTCACTTGTTCCAGGAGCTCAACATTCTCTGGGTATGAGATATGTAAACAGGTGAGCTCTGACAGAGATATGATCACCATCAGTCACCTGTCGGCCAGCATCACATTACTCTACGGATGTAGAATGTTAATTTGAGCCAGCTTGCTACAGCAGAAAAATAATCCTGCAGCAACAGGAAATTTGAATTATTATGTAGATTATGATTAATGGACATTTTTGTAGGGGTTGATACTGTACATTTTTCGAAAGGGAAAATCAAGCATTTCAGGAAAGTTCTCCTGCAACAAGGTGATCAAATTAAGATCCTACATCTGTACATGTCATATGCCAGCTCCTAACCACAAAAATCTGCCCAATGACAGCAATTCCCTGCCCACTCACCAATGTACAGAGGACCTGAGTAGATTCGACTCAGGTTGGGGATCAAATATCACACAGTATTAGTCCTCACACTATATAACATAGGAAATAAAGGCTTGTCATATCAACACAAACAAGGAATGCTTTCACAGAGCTTACAGTGTGACCCAGAGTGAGAGTAGGGAATGGTAGCCATGTGTTTATACTCATGTAAAATGTGTTAAATTACCTCATGCCTGTCCCTCTTGTCCAATGTCCCTGTTCTGTAAAAGCTGTTGTACTTATGCATTAGAATATTAATTAAGTCCCATTTGAACGCAACGTGTTGGGAGGGATACAAAATGGGTGAGAGGGGCCGGACATTTAATGCCGAACATGAATAATAACAGGGGAGGAGCAATGGGAAATTAAAGGAGGAAGGAGTTCTGCACCCCACCTCCCACTTTAATTGCAAATTTGAATTTCCTATAATGGATTCTGACATCTCAAGTCACCAAAATCCATCATTCTGAAGGGTATTATTCCTCTATTAACCTGTCACCCTACCATGTCCCACGTCTTTCTGCGGGGCCTGTTCAAAAGAAATTAAGAATTTGAATTACCTTCAAATGTAAAGCAGATTGATAATTCACTCTCCCACACACACAGCCTTGTCTCTGCTCTCTGCTTCCTATTCTGACTGCAGCACAGTGCTCTGCTCAGGGAGAGGGCCCCTGTCTGGTAAGACCGCAACTTCTCCATTCATTTGTAGTTCTAACATTTCAACACCAACATTCTAATTTTAGCTGGGTTTTCTGCAACCTGAGCAGGTTATTCATGCTTTACTAACATAGTAGAGATGAAACACACATAATGTCATGAATAGGTCAGGATACGGAGTAATAAAGAAATCACTCATGATGGTAAGAATAAAAAATGGTTGCCCTGATACAATATGCATGCTTTTCTATATATTCAGTGTGTTTCAGATGCTATGTATCACTGTGTTGCTGTTTTGTCTGAGGTGAACCCCAGCTATCTTTGCTCAGTGTAATGAATAGTGTTTCTGCTCTCCTGGGTGTCACTGGGATGGTTTTATAGTATGGGCTAGGCCTAGGGAAAGGTCTGCCCCCCAGTGAGCTCATAAGCTTGGCTTTCACCCTGGCTATGCGGTAAAGATCACTCCTGCAATAAGCATATATATGTTGAAATGGGGTTTCTTTGTACAAAAATATGTGTTGTGTAGGCCTATAGCATTCCTTTATAACTGTTGGAATATACACACACACATTCTGTGAAATGTCTGCATAGATTTTCACAGACGCACATTTTGCGGGTATTTCTCTCACATGTTCTATCCTGATATTATTGTTGCCTACATTACTACTATTGAACAAACTGCTGTATATAAATCATATTCATTCACTATTTCAAATGTCTGATTATTCAACGTATCTATGCTACTTGGTCTTGTGTAGAGATGGCAACATGTCATGTGTGGAGCTCTCCATCTCTTACCTTGACTCTCGAAAACTTATTTCACTAAAACTCAGGTTGAAATTTAATGATAGGGGAAATAAAACAGAAAGGTATTATATGGTTGTCTATTTCTGTTGAAGTAAATTGAAATCTTTAATTTTCCATCCACTTTCCTTTTTCTAGGACATTGTGTTATTGGTTGTTGTGTACCACATTGGAAAGCATGTGCACCCAACATCCTTGAGAGAGAGATAGAGAGAGAGAGCAGAGAGAGAGAGAGAGAGAGAGACAGAGGACTGTGTACTTCTTTCCCTCCTTCAATCTCCAGCTTTCATAATGAGTTTGACACACAAAAGGAGAAATTAATCAGCAACCATTCAAATGCAACCTTGACATTACATGGTTTTCAACATTTTCAACCATTGCAGCAATTACTGTCTTTTATTAGAGTAAGAGCCATTCACAAAGGGTTCGTTGTGGAACAAAGCCTGACAGCCAGTGTTTCCACACTGCTGATGCCCAGGAAGGTAAAGAGAGAGATGTCTTATTGACAACATCTTGTTTTGCTTTGGAACATTCAAACCTTTGTCTGGCTGCTTTTCCTATCAGTGTGATGACAAGTTGTAACAATTATTTATTTCTCAATTAAATACATTGTCAATTTTTACATCTTAATGAGTCAAATGCATTATTTTCTTTCCACAATGTGGAATGTGGAATGAGATGTTTTACAAGACAAGAATAGATTACATTCAAAGCACCACTATAATCAACTATCTTGAGTAATGTTCTGTATACAATAGTGCAAAACTGTCACCAGTTAGCATTGTAGGCTTGGTTCTTTTGTGTTGTAAGGAGGCCTCTTCAAAAGGACTTATTTGTCCTGTTTCTCGTTTGACAGTCTGAAATGAAGAGACTGCTTGATTAGAGACATGTAACCAATGTATTGAGAGGTTTGTGTGTGCTCCTACTAGATTCCACCACCCCCACATCCAAAGAAACAAGCAAAGAACGGGTGATATGGGCTTCGGACAAGAGAAAAGTGTGGAGAGACATGGCAAATGATACTGAGCATAAAAATGAGCTGTAGAGATGGACAGAAAAAAACAGACAAATTAAAAAGATAAGGCACCTGCCTTCTGGCGCAATACAAGACTTGCTGGCAGCCATGTAGCTGTTGATTCTTCTTTATTTTTGTAATAATTCAAATTTAATTAAAGACTGGGGGAGAAAATGGCCTGAGCTGATGGTATAATGAGTTGCCAAGGGACATCTTTGTAATAATCTCCGTTTGTAACAAAGATGTAGCCAAGTCGTGGTTGGCTTGTGAGTCACTGGGCCTGCGTGTCCACATTCATTGCCCAGAAAAATCCCACTGACCCTTAGGAGCGCATTCCTTGTTACTTCATTTTCAGATATAACTGATTACTTCATTTTAGCTTTCAGCCCTAATCGACAACAGGGAACTCAGAAGAAATGGAAACCACAGCATTCGTCATATGCCAAGGTCTCATTTATTTTGGAGTGATATTCAGTTTTTAAATTGTGCAGGAGCTAGCTGGAGCCAGGCTCCTGCAACTTGGGTCAAAGAGAGAACTAGGCTCCAGCACTTACAGGTCCAAGGAGAAAAGTATGATAAATCAACGTTAGGGTTTAGGTTGACATAAACCTATGATTAGGGTTGATGCTAGGGTTAGGGTTGAAATGTTTACAAATTTATTGAAAATGAAACACAGAAATTCACATCCCTGAGTCAATACATGTTAGAATCACCTTCGGCAGCGATTACAGCTGTGAGTCTCTGGGTAAGTGTCTAAGAACTTTGCAGACCTGAATTGTACAATATTTGCACATTATTCTTTTAAAAATACTTCAAGCTCTGTCAAGTTGGTTGTTGATCATTGCTAGACAGACATTTTTAAGTCCTGCCATAGATTTTCAAGACGATTTAAGTGAAAACTGTAACTCGGCCACTCAGGAACATTCAATGTCGTCTTGGTAAGCAACTCCAGTGTACATTTGGCCTTGTGTTTTAGGTTATTGTCCTGCTGAAAGGGGAATTAATCTTCCAGTGTCTGGCGGAGAGCAGACTGAATCAGGTTTTCCTCTAAGGTAAGAATAAATTAGCAGGTTTCTGAACAGGAGTCTGATAAGGATGTTTGTAGAAAACTTGTTGTGGAAACAGTTTCCTATATACACACACCTCTGTTTTGGGCTTTGTGTTATTCGCTAAACAGGTCGTGCCCTTTATACTTAAAGGGTTGCTCATACAAGGATATAATCGTTTTAAGGATTTTGCCTGTTCTTAGCTCCATTCCGTTTATTTTTATCCTGAAAAACTCCCCAGTCCATAAAGATTGCAAGTATACCCATAACATGATGCAGCCACCACTATGCTTGAAAATATGCAGAGTGGTACTCAGTAATGTGTTGTATTGGATTTGCCCCAATCATAACACTCTGTATTCAGGACAAAAAGTTATCTGCTTTGCCACATTGTTGGAATGTTTTACCTTAGTGATTTGTTGCAAAAAGGATGCATGTTTTTGAATATTTTTATTCTGTACAGGCTTCCTTCTTTTCGCTCTGTTAATTAGGTTAGTATTGTGGAGTATCTACAATATTGTTGATCCATCCTCAGTTTTCTCCTATCACAGCCATTAAACTTTGTAAGTGTTTTAAAGTCACCATTGGCCTCATGGTTAAATCCCTGAGCGGTTTCCTTTCCCTTCGGCAACTGAGTTAGAAAGAACATCTATCTTTGTAGTAATTGGGTGTATTGATACACCATCCAAAGTCTTCACCATGCTCAAAGAGATTTTCTGTGTCTGCCAATAGGTGCCCTTCTTTGCGAGGCATTGGGCTACTACATGATACTCAAATTTTCACTAAACCCATCATGAGGTTCCTACAACCAAGCATATTAATTAAAGTTTGCAACGTAGGTACACACAGGTGGAGAGACAAATATCAGGTGACAGACAGTGACATTCAATATCGCCTTCCACACGCTTGCCTGCATCTAGCTGATATAGGATGTAATCATTAGTCCAACAGTTGCAAACAAGAGTTTAGATTGGACAAATGAAGGTATGTTTATCCCTGTTTTGTTCTGTTTGCTTACGTTTAAGATTTTTTTTTTCAAAAGAATCGGCAGAATGAATACACCCCTGATCACGAGTAAACACAGATCACATTATAGCAGCCACGTTGTATTCCTTCTTGCATCTATGCGCTCTCCTCCTCTCACCTCTTCCCTTCACTTGTGGACTTCAATGCAAACACTGTATGTGACCAGGCGAAAAAACCTTTCCAAGCCAAACCGCTTGTCACGCCCTGACCATAGAGATCTGTTTATTCTCAACTACTCACCACATTTCATACACTGCAGTCCTAGCTAGCTGTAGCTTATGGTTTTAGGATGAGATTAATTCTCTGATCCTTTCATTTGGTGGACAACATTTCAGTTCATGCTGCAAGAGCTCTGATAGCCTGGAGGACGACCTCCGGAAGTTGTCATAATTAATGTGTAAGTCTATGGAAGGGGGTGAGAACCATGAGCCTCCTAGGTTTTGTATTGTAGTCAATGTACACAGAGGAGGACAGAAACTATCTGTCCTCCGGCCACATCATGGTCCTACCCTACAGAGTGCTGTTGAGGCTACTGTAGATCTTTGCAAAATAGTGTGTTCTTTTAAAAAACTTTTACTCCTTTTTCTCCCCAATTGGTAGTTACAGTCTTGTCCCATCGCTGCAACTCCCCTACGGATTCAGGAGAGGTGAAGGTCAAGAGCCTTGCGTACTTCAAAACACAACCCTGCCAAGCCGCACTGCTTCTTGACACACTGCTCGCTTAACCCGGAGGCCAGACACATCAATGTGTCAGAGGAAACACCGTCCAGCTGGCAACTGAAGTCACCTTGCAGGCGCCACAAGGAGTTGCTAGAGCACGATGGGACAAGGAAATCCCAGCCGGCCAAACCCTGCCCTAATCCGGACTACGCTGGGCCAATTGTGCACCGCCTCATGGGTCTCCCGGTCACGACACAGCCTGGGATCGAACCCGGTTCTACTTGGAAAGAAAAGGGTTCTACCTGGAACCATCAAGGGTTCTTCAAAGGGTTCTCCTATGGGGACTGCCAAATAACCCTTTTAGGTTCTAGATAGCACCTTTTTCTAAGAGTGTCGCATCACCCTAACCCTAATCTTGGCATATGCCAAATATGGCTCCTCCACCTCTGAATTCCCATTCAAACCCTGGTGATATCCAAAATGAGAGACACAATGCTATTATCACCAAGAACAGAGATGGCACAAGGCAACAACACAAGGTAAACTACAGTACGTCAACCTAAAAACACAAGACACTTTTAACTAAAGCTGTCAACACATAGACCTATTTTCATGCAGTACTTCCACTAGATTCCTGCTCAAGAATATTGACAAGATGTTGCAATGTCAAAGGTGATTATTTCAAAAAATGAAAAATAAGGAAAGGCTTTTATTGAATCTCACAAATTTGCACAAATTCCAGGCTCCGAGGCATCAGCCTAATCCGAACTTGTTGTTACACAATCCACTAAACTCTGCAGGTGATTATGTTTCACAGCATTCAATAGTCTACTGTGAAGTGATTAAAGCCTGTCTCTCTTGGACTGGTGATAATCAATCTAACCTTCATACACTGGCTATTTATCCAACCAGAACATTTACTGCATATGCAGAAAATTAATAAGAACTGGAAATTGATAAATACAATGAATAGTGTCATGATATGCACAGAATAGGGAGAACAACAAGGTGTGTGTACAATTTCCTTTGAGATTATCAGGAAAGGTTATGGATGAATGTGATTTGCAAGCAGCTTTTTATTGGTTTGTGTTGCACTGCATTAGCAAAACAGAGATCTCACAGGCATGCAATATTGTCTTTGTGAATTAAACAGTTTCCCCAGGGCAAGCAGATTTTAACAATTTGTCCAGTTCCCGTTGTGACACAGGGTCTTATAAATATTTATGAGGCTCAGAAGCTCTGCAGTTCACAGCACATTATAAGAAATAATATTGTTAGCAATCAGTTTCAGTATCTCTTATTCATCATGCACCCTGATAGCCGTTTTAGGCCATGGAGTTTAAGGCAGGAAACAAATATGCTCATAATAAACAGGAATAGAGGGAAGGCAATTTTCAAGTCAATAATCGAGTAATATAGCAATCATGCGGCTTTCAGCACGCTTTGCCTTATGATTCTCAACATGAACACATTCCAAGCTTACTGAGCAGAGAGGAGCAGCATATAACTATCAATATATTCTACCCATTACTTTCTATTCTTCATAAAACAAAGGACCTTTGGAAATTCAATTTCAATAAAGTGTCCTATATTTGCAATGAAAAGAGGTTCCAAGGAGATGAAACCACTGTGCAGGCAGAATGTTATGAGAACATCAGACCACATGGGCTATTTTCAGTTGTAAGGGCCAGACAGAAAGAGGCCAAGTGACCATACCTGGAATAAGGTGCAAGTAAAACAATTATAATAACACACAATCTGGACCTTCCACTTTCTGATCTGTACAGTAGTACAGGTACAGTAGCAGCCTATAGAGGAATCTGGAAGAGACAGTCATTTCGTTTTTATTGCTTTTAATATTGCATTTTGCATTATACATGTGTGACTGTCACTAAAACAAATCGTTTTACCTTAATTCATCACTGCCAACAAAGGTTGTCACACTCAAATGATATTTGCATCTGCTAGTCCCAAACGACAAAGGACAACAAAGAGGACAGTCCAAGGGACAGTAATGTACGTTATTCACAACCAAACCGCTAGTTAGCTGTGCAAGTTTCCATGGAAATCTGGGACATTCACTCCCAAAACAAACACTGGTTCACGCCTCTTCGTGGCAATGTGTACACTGTGATTGGTTCTAAAGACAACGCGCTACGCAAAATCATTGCCCGATTGGCTAGTATCTCTGTTGGAAGTGGAACTGACAGGATGTGCAGGTGCAGAAGCGGGAGATGGGGGCTTCCAGGCGGGTAACCTTAGAATGTGGTGACAGCGGATAAAAACGGATCATAAGTTTACCATTGCATTTATAATGCAAAGAAGAAGGGAGACTTTCACTTGCTGAACGACATGAGGTTGATTAAATCTGTGCAAGGCGCCTCATAAAGCCACTTGGCATACCCGAAACCGAATGAAATGATAAGCAGCCGGAGTGCAACAGGTAGCTAGCTAACGTTAGATATTATGAAGACAACACAACTAACTCTGTTGATGTTAGCTAGCCAGCTAACGGAATTAGCCAAATAATTATCTAGATATAAGCTAACGTTACCTATTTGACCATCAAAATTAGGTGACCTCGTAGTCTTTCAAGAAGTTGATACTGCCTGTGGGTTTATAGCCATATCCTGGAAAACACTTGTCACTGTTTGTCAGATTTGTAATGAAGGTTGTGCCTCAGATAGGTGCCTGCTGTTTGTGGGGTTAGCTAGTTCTAAATGTAATTTAAATGCATTAGCCTGAATTTTTAATTAACTAAACATGTTATACAAACGTGTGGCTAAACCTCCCTTTAAAGGGATATTTTCTATCTTTCTCAATGCTCTCGTTTTGCTTTCTCTCCATCTCGATCTGGAGTTGGTTCAATCTAATCCAGAATATGACTTGGTCAGAAGTGAGATAAGGAAGATTGGTGGTGGTGTTGTGTAAACATCAATATGAATTAAATGGACAGCACCACCTCTATCAAGATCATCCTCCAGGTCAAGGCTACTCTGCAGCAAGATATGATTTATTCTCATTTCTTTTTTCATTACTTATATTCCTTTCCATAATGTCAGAAGATTTTGA
This sequence comes from Oncorhynchus tshawytscha, assembly GCF_018296145.1. Lineage (NCBI taxonomy): Eukaryota > Metazoa > Chordata > Actinopteri > Salmoniformes > Salmonidae > Oncorhynchus > Oncorhynchus tshawytscha. The sequence continues at coordinate 65,995,945 of NC_056440.1, read as the reverse complement.
TGCAGCTCACTCACACATACCCACAAATAGAGTTGTTTTAAACCTCTGAGTTTTTTTCAGTTGTTCTTTGCCCCAAATCTCACCTGCTCCTTTGGTGCACAGTTTCTCTTTATCTGCCATTGTTCTAACTTATTAGTTGTTGGAGTGAAATGTGTTTTATAGGCCGCTCCTCAAAGGGAGACTATGCTGCTATGCTCCCTAGATTAATTACTTCTGTTAGAGAGAATATAACAAGGCATTGTGGTCTGAAGCAAGGGACTCTGGGTAGGTTTTTTCAGCACATAATTAAAAATGATGAAGTGAAAAACAAGGGCTTTACGCACCTGAGGATTCAGGTATGTTATTAAAGCCATTTATTGTGTGGGCTGCTGCACTTCTGGACAGTCACAGTCCCTATGAGAGTAGCTGACGAGCATCAGTGGCCAGCTCAGACACCGATCCCCGTCTGAAATCTCATCACTGTTTTTTTTCCGGCGTCTCTCTATACATAGTACTGTAGGCAATGTCACAATTTTCAGTTTTAGTTAAAGGTTTGTCATTGTGAGACATGGTGTCCATGCATCAGTTGTGTTCATGGTAATATGTGTTTATTTGTGTTGATAGATTACCGGTCTGGCTTAGGGGATCATGGCTACTCCAGAGAGACTCAGCGGCCTGCTGAGATTCAGAAACTCCTTGTGGAATTCCGGACCCTTTACCACGAGCGCCTTCGACGCATTGACCAATCGGATGACAGCCGGGAGGAGGCTCTGCAGGTAAACTGGTAATGGCGGTGACACTCCTTGGATGTGCTCGGGCAAGTGTGTTATTTCCACTAATGAACTGATCTAGCAATGTGATGCATATGTATGAGAATAAACTAGAAAATGGTTAGGCCTACATTATGATGCAGACACTTAGTGACAGGCCTTTTATGGCGTCTGTGTCTGCTGGCCCTGCATGTGAAGTCTGAGGAGGGACAACAGACTGGGCCTGACAAGGGCAGGGAGGAAACTTGGTGTTTTAGAGACTTGTAATGCTATTAGCCTAGCGCATGGCTGCTAAAAGGTATAGTGCCATAATGAAAGCATGACAGGTTGATCAATGTTGTTAAGAGAATTACTGTCTTTACATCAAAAAGCTTTTTGGGTTATTTTTTTAACTATCCCATTAAGTGGCTTTTATTGAATATCTTTACATCTCGGGAAAATGTACCTTTTAGCCAGTGCCTTTTAGCCAGCTCATCAGTAAAAGTGGAATAAATTTCCCTACATGTGCATGCTCTTAGTCCTTGTAAGTCTATTACTAATTCATTTTTCTTCTCCTCAACATTTAAAGATGTGCTATTTTTCATATTCATCTCCACTAAAGAATGATGAAAGCGATGAGGATGAGACAATTCCGCTGCTCTCTCTCTCCCTCTGTGCATGTCATGTCAGTTGCTATGGGATGGGGTTGGCTGTGTGGCTGGGGGGGTGGCTGCACACCTTGAGGACTGGGCTTGATGACGGCTGATGAAAGTTTTAGTGAGCCAAGGCTGTCTCTTTGACTCTACTCACCAGAGGAAAGCTCCTTCTCTCAGAAGTATCCTCTCCAAGACAAAGCAATGGCAGAGTTTGGAAACAATACAGCCACTCATTTTAACTGCATTTATCCTCGGTTTGGGGAAATCCTGTTTGATTCACACGGCCTCTGACAGCCTCGGGTCTGGAAACACAAAACAAGCCTTTTAGAACTCTCTTGTCAAGGGTTCAAAGAAGGACTAGTACAGTATATCAACATCTCTATTGCCTATCCTATAATAGTGTTTTGAAAGCAGGGAGCTAAGAGTTTAATTAAATTACATAGCATACACTATCTAATTTACTTGATAATTACCATCAGAGGGGTATGTCAAACTCATTTAGGTATTTTCAAAATGAGCTCTCTCCAGTTCTGTAAGTTCAAAAATGTTTAACTTATTCTGTAGTACATACAGTGCATTGGGAAAGTATTCAGACCCCTTGACTTTTTCCACATTTTGTTACGTTACAGCCTTATTCAAAAATGTATTTAATATTTTTTTCCCCCTCATCAATCTACACACAATGCCCAATAATGACAAAGTGAAAGCAGGTTTTTAGACATTTTTGCACATTTATTAAAAATAAAAAACACAAAAACGTATTTACGTAAGTATTCAGGCCCTTTGCTTTGAGTCTCGAAATTGAGCTCAGGTGCATCCTGTTTCCATTGATCATCCTTGAGATGCTTCTACAACTTGATTCGAGTCCACCTGACGTAAATTCAATTGATTGGACATGATTTGGAAAGGCACACATGTGTCTATACAAGGTCACCCAGTTGACAGTGTATGTCTGAGCAAAATCCAAGCCATTAGGTCAGAGGAATTGTCCGTAGAGCTCAGAGACAGTGTCGAGGCACAGATCTGGGGAAGGGTACCAACATATGTATCTAGCATTGAAGGTCCCCAAGAACACAGTGGTCTCCATCATTCTTAAATGGAAGAAGTTTGGAACCACCAAGACGTCCTAGAGCTGGCCGCCCAGTCAAGCCTTCCAGAAGGACAACCATCTCTGCAGCACTCCACCAATCAGGACTTTATGGTAGAGTGGCCAGACAGAAGCCACTCCTCAGTAAAAAGCACATGACAGCCTGCTTGGAGTTTGCCACAAGGCACCTAAAGGATTTACAGACCATGAGAAACAAGATTCTCTGGTCTGATGAAACCAATATTGAACTCTTTGGCCTGAATGCCAAGCGTTACGTCTGGAGGAAACCTGGCACCATCCCTATGGTGAAGCATGGTGGTGGCAGCATCATGCTGTGGGGATGTTTTTCAGTGGCAGGGACTGGGAGACTAGTCAGGATCAAGGGAAAGATGAATGGAGCAAAGTACAGAGAGATCCTTGAAAACCTGCTCAGGACCTCGGACTGGGGCGAAGGTTCACCTTCCTTTGGACAATGACCCTACGGACACAGCCAAGACAACGCAGGAGTGGCTTCGGGAGAAGTCTCTGAATGTCCTTGTGTGGCCCAGCCAGAGCCCGGATTTGAACCCGATCGAACATCTCTGGAGAGACCTGAAAGTAGCTGTGCAGCGACACTCCCCATCCAACCTGACAGAGCTTGAGAGGATCTGCAGATAAGAATGGGAGAAAATCCCCAAATACAGGTGTGCCAAGCTTGTATCGTCATACACAAGGAGACTCAAGGGTGTAATCGCTGCCAAAGTTGCTTCAGCAAAGTACTGAGTAAAGGGTCTGAGTACTTATGTGATATTTCCATAAATGTGTATATATATATATATATAATCTAAAAACCTGTTTTTGCTCTGTCATTATGGGGTATTGTGTGTTGATTGATGAGGGAAAAAAACAGTTTAATCAATTTTAGAATAAGGCTGTAACATTTCCAAAATGCCCTTGACCTCTTTCCAAATGCTCTGGAAGCCTAGAGTAGACCCATGGCCTGTAAGGACCATTATTGATGGGTTGTAGACTGTACCCTGCTCTCTGCCTCAGTACCAGTATGTGTGTGGAGGTGTCTCTTGGACCTTATATCCCCTCCCAGTCCCTGGTCCCAGTGGGCCATTTATCTGGCCGTGTTGAGAAGCCCCAACAGCCCTGAGTGGACCCAGTTTAATGGCATTCTGCTGTTTACAAGTGACCGTTTTAGCCACCATTTAGGGAGTGTAAACAGTGGTCCACATTGTAAAAAAGATCCCCTCCTCCCCCTTTCCTACCACAAAGACCTCAGTCACCATGCTTTTATCGAGTAACATCTCTTAACCTGACAGAGACTGAAGAGTCGAGCTGCTCCCCAGTGCATTGTGGGTACACAAGCATGTTGGCGATATGAGGTTTCTCTTTGACCAATAGAAGGACAAGCCCAGGCTTGATCAATTTATTCTAACACTCCAAACCTCACAGCTAATCCTAATCTGTTACCTACGGTGTTCCATCTGCAGGGAATAACAGAGAGGAGCTATGTGAGGTCTTTGGCTTTACTGGACATTGTGTGATGTGACTTCTTCCACATTTAAGAAAATAAATGATTTATTACTATGTCTCACAAGTGCAGTTATGATCCAGTGGTGTTGAGCGATGCCATCCATTCAATATCTTCTCAAGGAAGATGGGGGTTTGGAGAGGGAGTGTGTAAGTGAAATCCTTGAAAAGACTGCTTTAGCAAAGGCCGCACTCCCTGTCAATCCACAGGGATCCTGATGCTTCTAAAAATGAAATGTGTGTGTGTGTGTGCTCACTCCTTAGGAGACAGAGGAGATGTTGAGAGAAGGGTGTGATGAAGAACTGTCTGTTTGTGGTGGGCTGATGTGGCAGACGGCGTGCTTTGGGTGATACTTGATCTGATGTTAATGTGCTGCCGTGTGTGAGGGAGGGAGGGGAGTGTTTGACTGAGTGGAGAGAGGGAGAGAGGGGAGATGGGAAGATAATCCCGTCTGCTTGATGAGATTGAAGGCTGGGATTGATTGATCGCCTAATCATAGGAGGAAATGGGCCTGAAAATGAATGGGACACTGCCCTTGGCTTGCTGTGGAGCTGGTTGGCTGGGTTGCAGTGGATGTTAGCTGCAGCAAGACATGGCCTTAATGTGCAAGGGAGCTGATTTCATTTGTGTCTGATATACAGTTATACGATCCTGGCTAAATGATCAAATAAAAAAGGAAGAGGGGGAACATGGAAGGGGTGTAAATCAAGCCTTATTGCTGGAATATTACTTTTTCATGCCGTCTGAAATGGATGCTTTGAGAAAGGTGAAAGAATAAAAATCCAATATGAATTTGAATGTGGTGAGGCTGTGTGGTGGCCGAGATAGCCAGCCGCTGTCCTGGATGCAGCTGGGTGGCTGGCTATTGGTGTTATTGGATTATTATTTGTGTCATTATGAGGTTTGCATTATCTTCCTCATGGCCAGGAGATTTGTTTTGTAAAATTGCTCACAGCTGGGAAGCAGGATTATACACCTAAAATATATTCTCTCTTTCTCATTTTCTCCCCCTCTTTCTCACCCCTCCTGCCCTACCTTCCCTCACACTCTCACCCTCCTCCCCCCTGCCAGACTCTCGTCTTCTCATTCTTTCAAACTGAGGGAAGAATTACTTAACAGAAAGGGGAACCTTTGATGTTGGCAGGACCCATGTTGGTACTCTCAAGGAACCTAATGCTGCTCCTCTCATCTATTAGTCACAGTAAGGACTCCCACATGCGTCTTTGGGGCTAGAGAATTAGCCTAGTGTTTGAAGGGGGAGGGCCTTTCCATGTACGGCCCTCAGTTCACTGGGTGTGTGCTGCCAGTGCCCATCACCACGGGCTGATTGAGCTGGTGGGCTGGGCTTTGCATCAGGGCAGCATCAAACCCACCTGTTTGTGTTCTGTTTAAGTGAGGCGGGGCACTTGTCACTTCCACTTCACCTCCATCTCCACTCCTATAAAAGAGGCTTTGAAAAGCAAATACCCTTCAGTCTGATGGAGCATTTATCTCCATTTCTACCTGACGGCCGACAGAGCCGTAATAATTCCTATGTGTCCATCCCGCACTAAATTATAATCTGGGTCCAAACTGTCTGGGCTGTTCTGCAGATAGTCGGCATGTTCCTGCATAAGAGTTAGTGTCAGAGCATCCATGTGTCTGGGCTGTGAAGATGCCATGTTAGATCAAAGGTGGCATATGACTAATAGTACCCCTGGTGTTAGCAGAGCTCTAATATGGGGGGGGGGTTGGATGTCATCTGATGGGTTTGGCCCGAACACCCCCTGCATGTCCTGCTTTATGATCAGAGGGGCTATCTGTCAGAGAGGGGATGGGGGCGGGACAGGAAAGGACACAACAGCAAGCGAGAAGAGTTGTCTCTGTCTCCCTCAAATACCTACCTGACTTTGCCTACCTGACTTTACCTACCTACTTTCAAACTTTCTCCAACCATCACTGCTTCCTTTGCTGTATTCATACAAAGTGATGCTTGAGAATATGCTGTATTTTTCTGAATGGATTTGTTTTAATTCCAACTGGTCACTCAGTCCTCCCTCCATAACACTGAGTGAAGGTGGGCAGCAGCAATCCATTTCAGTGTTGATATTCCAATAAACACCTAACAAAGGTCATGTCTGCTGTGCCCCTCTTCTCTGTCTCCCTCTAGAGCAAGGTGGGCGTGCTACAGTCGTTTGTGCGGGACCTGAGTGAGCAGAATGAGGTTCTGATCCAGGCGCTGGAGGCTGAGGAGGCGGAGGGCCGGGCGGTGGAGGGGAGAACAGCCAGCCTACACAAAGAGCTGGAGGTGAGTGATCAATGGCATTGATCAGCTAGTCAATCCAGAAGTCTATATCCTTCTCTGTTTACACCCTCAGTGCGCTGCTGTGTTAAACTGAGCGTGCTCTAAGCAGCCACCCCAGGGACCCTCTAAAAGCCCGCCTCACACCCGCCATTGATTGACATGACGATTAGCCTGGAAGCTGTTGACAGTGGGCTTGTTAGCCATCTTAAGCATTAATGATGATGGGGAGTGGTGGCTGCTAAGTTCAGGGTTACACTGACTATGGGGAAAGTCACATTCACATTCATAAATATATAGACAGCTGACTGTGTGTATGGATATGGATTGTCAAGGCTCATAGAATAAGCCTGGAGCTCGGCCATCAGTGGGCTTGCAGGTGAGTTCAGAACAAGGTAGGGGGAAACAACCTCATCTGAGTCTTTCACTGGGAACAGCTAATCAATTTAAGATTGATTTACTCTCAGGCCCATGTATTGCTGAACTTGTTCCTGCGCTGAACGATTGTTGAGATTTCCCCCAAATGTTATTAACTGGGCTTTTCATGCAAAATCAGCCGTATTCACTGTAGCTGGGCCTCGGGGTCGACACTGGAGCTGCTAACCACATGGTCTTCATTACAGGTGAAATTGTCATGGAGGCATCTGTATCACAGCTTATTAATCAGGTTTCATGCCTCAAAAACCTTTGGTTTGAGCACTTTCACATTTCTCCCATGAACAGTATAATGAGAGCGGCAATTTTGGTGAACAGAAAGTTGCTTTTGTAGAAATTGGTATCCCCTCCATTTCCCTGTAGACTCTATCCTGCGCTGTAAAGGAAGCTGACAGTAATTGAGTAATGGGGAATTATGAACTAGGACAATAAGAAAAAAGGTAAATGACTGTTTTTGTATTGGATTGTTAAAATAAGCCCAGGCAGAGTTTGGGAAAGGGTGTGCCTGTTGGCCAAGTCAACGTTCTCTTTGTCTCTCTGTGTAGCTGACTGCCCCAGACCTTTCAGTCATTTCATCTTCACAGGAATGGAATGTGGTTGACCTTCAACAGGCAGCATTACTTATTAAACCCTAAACGAATCGGTCTACGCATTCATTATAGCAGCACACTGAAGATAAGCGCGTAGAGCTTACATGCACTGTTGTATATTATTTGAACATGCTGGAAAGAAACTCAATGTCATTACACAATACTGAATGTAGCACATACTGTGTTTGCCTGTTGGGTTTGAATTGGCAGTGCTTTCTAAAGCTAGAGCTTAATTGGTGCCAGGTTGTTCTTGGCATTGGAATGTCTTTTTGTTGTTGTGCAGTTAGTCAACATTTCTCATGAATGTGTCTGTCATTTTGGCTGGTTTTAAAGTGTGGAATGCATGTATTGTGGTCCTCCTTTGTGAATCAATCACAGATCGGGGGTATGTGTGTGTGTTGAAGATAATCGAGTGAAGTGTGTGCAGACACCACCACCACAAGCCTCAGCTCCAACCTCAAACCTGTTTCTTCTTTTATGCGTCATTTATGGCCTGTAAACAGTTTGTTTAAAGGAGTTTATAGATGATTTCTAAGAGTTCCCCCAGCGCCCCCAAATGTGTGTGGAGTTAAACAAACGCTTACCTTAATAGATAGCCAGTAAGGGCTGCTATGAGTCTAGGACCAGGCTGGGGGGAGAGCTGGCTGACGGAGGTGGTTTGAGGTAGGTTAGAGCTCGTGCCACAACAAAGCCACTGATAAGCCATGTGCTCACTAGCACAGAATCATTTTAACTGATAGAGTTCCTCATCTGTTTTCACTGTATTGTTTTGTCACTTCCTTCAGCCTCCTTTCTTTCTCTACTACCAGATAAAACCTAGCCTGTCTTGGTCAGCATTTTAAAAGTTGTGGCGCCTCTTTTCAAGATTGGCTTTAATCTTTTGCCTCTTCCTTGTCACCTTGAAATGTGTGGAGCCTGATATGATAATGATGTGGACCTGTCCAGGGTATTAGAGTTAAGCTGGCTGATTAGGCTGCCCATCGATCAGTCTATCACTCAGCACTCCGCTCCATGCTGGCCAGACCAGGGCAGCTGGCAGGGAAGAAACACACTGCTACTCTGAAGGACAGGTGCCACACGCACACACGCACACACGCACGCACGCACGCAAATAAAACCCCCACATTTTTTCATGAAGATGGACAGCCTTGAAGTTGCAAACTTTTTTTGCTTTCATGCTAGAAGAATAATATGCTTGTGGCAATCTTTTAAATCTATTGAAGCTCAAACATAGATACAAAATGTGTAGTACAATGTAGGTACAGAGTACAGTGTCCTGTAGCCTTTGTGCCTCTTATGCTTTTTCACACTTAAAGGTATGCTGGTATAGTATAAAGCCTTTTAAAAAGGTTTATTATTGTCTTTGAGAGTAGCGTAAGTTTTTACACTGGAGACATTTCCCTCATAATTGGTTTTCAGTTGCACAAAGCTTTGAGTTTCTTCCATCTCAAACTCTTCAAGGCAAGAGGCTAGTGTTGCCTGTATACCAAAACTTTTGTACTTTTTCGATACTAGATCATGAAAAATGGTGTTGTTACTTTCGGTACTTTTGTCAAAATGTGTCTCACAGCGGCAGCCGATATCCCCTTATAACGCGAGGCGCGCACCCCGCCTTGCCTGTTCCACTTAGCCTGCACTGGCAGTCTGAGCTGCATCATGTTAGGTCCCCACTCATGCTGCACAGAAGTTAACACACTTGAATAATGCGATACAGCATGTAGAAATTGTTCATTACTGTTTGCAAAACAATGTCCAAACAGGCTAGAACACTTTACAATGCAAGAAGGTACCGGTAGCTTCCAGATTTGTAGGCTAGCTTTCCTTACTAGCTAACAGCTAAAGCTAACATCAATTCACTACGCTAGTGCTTTGTTTGGGTTAATATGTGAATCACAATGCAAAATATGCTGATTGCCACTAAACTTTATTCATTCACGTATTCGGTCTCTCACGTCTCTTGTAAAGATGATCTATTGCCTTTTGGCTCATGAATGAATGAAGTCATTACTGGTTAAAGAGAGCGCACATTTTTTATAAAAGAAGCTACTTGCAAATGTTGTTAAGTACAAAACAATAAGATTGTCTGTAGCCCCATGAAATTAGCAAAAACAAGCACAATAACTCAATGCATGCACACACTCCTGTTGAATAGGAATTCACCTATATTGTAGATAAAGCTACATCTTGATTTACCCAGTTTATTAATAGAGATTTACCATTCAAATGAATGATTACTATTATGTAGTTAGATTGCTAGAAACAAATTCAAATTGATTGTATAATTGATTAATTAAATCATACGTGGCTGTAATGTAATGATATTGTACTCAAAAGTTTCCCAACGATTGAACTGAGCAGTAGCTGAGTTTTGGTATGGAGTATTGTTATACTAAACCTGGTAACTAGTGATGCACCGATATGACATTTTTGCCCGATACCGATATCCAATATTTTCCTTGCCAAAAAAAACCTATGCCGATAACCGATATCTACAATTTTAGCGGCCCTTTAAGCATTCTAGTACAGTTAAATAGTTAACACACACACATGGACACAGCGGTCTAAGGCACTGCTTCTCCGTGCAAGAGGCGTCACTACAGTCCCTTGTTCGAATCCAGGCTGTATCACATCCGGCCGTGATTGAGAGTCCCATAGTGCGGCGCACAATTGGCCCAGCGTTGTCCAGGCCATCATTGTAAATGAGAATTTGTTCTTAACTGACTTGCCTAGTTAAATAAAGGTTACACACACTGACAAAAGTTATTTGGGCAGTTACGTATGTCCCCATTACCAGTAAAACATAGTCAAAACCTATTTCTTTCATTTACTTGCTGTGCAGTGTCTTTGTTTATTTGTTCAGTCATTTCCTTCTCAACCATTCTATGGAATGTCGTTTGGGTCTTTGCATGTCAAAAATGATACATGTCAAATAACACATCTGTTTCAGTAGCTATAGTTAGCTAGATAACTATATAGCTAGGTGTCATTTAAAATAACCCTCATTTATATGACAGTTCTTATTTGATTAATGGTGGTCGGACCCATCTATGTGAAGCTAGCCACAATAAGGATTAGCCACAATAGTGGACTTTGCAGTTAGCCTTCAAAATAAAAGTATGGCATAATTCTACTATTTGTATTCATTTGCATTACTGTCAATGACATACATTTATTTTGAAGGCAAACTGCAAATTCCACTATTGTGCCTAATCCTTATTGTGGCTAGCTTCACAACACATAACCCGGTGCGGTCGAGCCAGATGAAGCTAGCTGGCTGCTTATAACGTTGGCTTTGGGCAACAGGGTTAAGTTGCTGACTAGCTATTTATTTTCATGAACTGAAGTTAAATTTCAATAGGCGAACAGCAAGTGGCAACCTAGCTAATACTTATTCACAAGGATTTCTAAATAATTTTTAAGAATAATGAAAATGACTGCAGTTTCTACTGGTCATTGTTTCCAGGCTGGTTGTATTGGTGCTAGCTAGGTACCAAGCAGAAGCTAGCTACCCCAGAAGTTGAGGTCGAATAAATTATGCTTTATTACCAACACGGTATTGTAAACACATTGTTCATGGCCGGTGTTTGCTTGCTAGTATGTATGTCATGAAGCTAATAGCAGTGATGCTATAAATGGGTAACTCCGGCAGGGCAACATCTGAAAAATAGCACACTTGGTAGTGTGTACCGGTGCTCGAACATTCGGCAAAAGCCAACATCACCCATGACAGAGAACAGTTGATTGTCAAGGGCAATAATTTCCATTATCTTGTCTTTAATGGATTTGGATTTAATGGATTTCGCCTTTGAGTTGTCTCGCTGCAATTCTCTCACTCTTTCAAATGACTGCTCGACTTGCTGACTGCTCGATCCACACAGCAGACATTGTGGGCTAGGTTAGGAATGCTGTGTTGCACGTGTAGCGCTACATTTTACGTGGCGTCAAGACGTCATGTATCTATGTTATATAGTTATTCACTGTAGCTTTGACATTGGTTTTGCACATCAGGGCTTTCAACTAGACATCGGCCGATACCGACGTTGGCATTTTTAGCTAATATCGTCCGATTCCAATATGTTCACTGATATATCGTGCATCCCTACTGTTAACGGTATCGAAGTCAATTCTGGTATCGTGACAACACTACAATAGGCTTGACAACAATGGCGTGAGTAGACAATGCAGAGAGCTGTTGGAGAATGGAGAAAATTGTACTGTTTTGCTTTGTTCTGCAAGCACAAATGCATGAATGGAATTAACCTAATTTAAATGTAGCCTTGACTCCCAATGTGTGAGTCAGTTATACAGCACATAAGGTAATGTAGACGATATATTTTCTCATCACCTTGTTGTTCTGTAGGATCTATAAAGCCTAGGCCTGCTTTGTATCCTGTAGTGATGGGGAAAAAATCTATACAGTTGCATATCGGGATATAATTTTTGACTATATATTGTATAGTTTTGACAGTTTTGCAGTATTATATTTGTTTTCAGCATTTTTTTCTCATGTCTCTCTACTTTCCCTCTGCAGCTGCAGGTGAGCAATATGTTAGGAAAATCGAATCGCAATAAAATCACAGTATCGAATTGCAATACATATAGGATTGTGAGAATCGCAGTACATATTGTATTGGCACCTAAGTATCGTGATAATGTCGTATCGTGAGGTCCCTGGTAATTCCCAGCCCTAGTATCCTGAGAAGTTTGGTTCACTGGTTCACCTTCATGAGTGTTTCTTCTGTTTCTCACCTCTCTGTCAGAAATTAATGGATTGTGGCTGATGTTGCAAAGATAGCGACAATGGAGAGAAAGCACTATGGGAACAAAAGGAAAGAAAAACTTGAAATTATTCAGGAGTGATACATACCTTGTCCTCTAACCTTTTGGAGAGAAAAACTCTTAGACTTTAACCTCAACGAAAAGGTTGTATGTGTGTTTGTGTTTTTTGTGTTTTTATGTGTATAGTTGTTAGGAGTGGCTGAGGATGAGAGGTAGTGTGAGGGAGAGAGGAGCAGGAGGATGAGGATTAGGGGAGAGAGAGAGAGAGAGAGAAGGGGGAGGAAGGGGAGGAGGGAGAGAGAGAGGGGGAGGAAGGGGGAGGAAAGGGAAGGAGGGAGAAGGGGGAGGAAGGGAAGGAGGGAGAAGGGAGAGGAAGGGAGGGAGAAGGCGAGAAGGGGAGGAAGGGAGAGAGTGAAAGGGGAGGAAGGGAAGGAGAGCGGGAGAAGGGGGAGGAAGGGAAGGAGAGAGGGAGAGGGGAGGAGGGGAGGAAGGGAAGGAGGGAGAGAGAGAGAGGGGGGGAGGAGGAAGGGAAGGAGAGAGAGAAGGGGGAGGAAGGGAAGGAGGGAGAGAAGGGGGAGGAAGGGAAGGAGGAGAGAGAGAGGAAGGGAAGGAGAGGAGAGGGAGGGAAGGGAGGGAGAGAAGGGGGGGAAGGGAGGGAGAGAGAAGGGGGGAGGAAGGGAGGGAGAGAGAAGGGGGAGGAAGGGAGGGAGAGAGAAGGGGGAGGAAGGGAGGGAGAGCGAGAAGGGGAGGAAGGGAGAGAGAGTGAAAGGGGAGGAAGGGAAGGAGAGAGAGGGAGAAGGGGGAGGAAGGGAAGGAGCGAGAGGAAGAGAAGGGGGAGGAAGGGAAGGAGAGAGAGAAAGTGAAGGGGGAGGAAGGGAAGGAGAGAGAGGTAGAAGGCTTTTAATCCAGGAACAGAGTCATTAAGGTTCACAGCTACAGAAAAGGCCAATTAAAGTTGAGTGTAGGCCTACATCTGGAGAAAAGCAGCGTTTGCTGCAGGAACCCAGGCCTTTTATCGGACCAGTGGGATCTCTCCCCAGTACACCTTGGGAATCATATCAACTGCCTGCCTGCCTGCCTTCCTGCCTGCCAGCAATCCCAGTATCAGTCAGTATGGACAAGATGTTTTTACATCAAATGAAATACATGAATGAATTTTTACCCTAGTTTAAGGCAATGATGCTTCAATACAGTACCATTAAACTAGCATAGTGTAGCTTATTTTAAACATTTAGACATTGTTTATCTTGTATAGTGAAATTAGGTTATCAATTGTTGTTTACCTTTGGTTTATCATTCTCATTTTTATGGAGTAAAACAAAGAGGTGTTGTCTCAATGTAAATGCACTGGACATTAGGGCTGGAGCTGGGAGTTGTAATTAGAGGTCGACCGATTATGATTTTTCAACGCCGATACCGATTATTGGAGGACCAAAAAAAGCCGATACCGATTAATCGGGCAATTTTTGTATTCATTTATTTATTTGTAATAATGCCAATTACATCAATTGTTTATTTTTTATTTCACCTTTATTTAACCAGGTAGGCAAGTTGAAAACAAGTTCTCATTTACAATTGTGACCTGGCCAAGATAAAGCAAAGCAGTTCGACACATACAACAACACAGAGTTACACATGGAGTAAAACAAACATACAGTCAATAATACAGTAGAAAAATAAGTCTATATACAATGTGAGCAAGTGAGGTGAGATAAAGGAGGTAAAGGCAAAAAAAGGCCATGGTAACAAGTAAAACACTGGAATGGTTGATTTGCAGTGGAAGAATGTGCAAAGAAGAGATAGAAATAATGGGGTGCAAAGGAGCAAAATAAATAATTGCAGTAGGGAAAGAGGTAGTTGTTTGGGCTAAATTATAGATAGGCTATGTACAGGTGCATTAATCTGTGAGCTGCTCTGACAGCTGGTGCTTAAAGCTAGTGAGGGATATAAGTGTTTCCAGTTTCATAGATTTTTGTAGTTTTGTAATTTTTGTAGTCATTGGCAGCAGAGAACTGGAAGGAGAGGCGGCCAAAGGAAGAATTGGCTTTGGGGGTGACCAGAGAGATATACCTGCTGGAGCGCGTGCTACAGGTGGGTGCTGCTATGGTGACCAGCGAGCTGAGATAAGGGGGGACTTTACCTAGCAAGGTCTTGTAGATGACCTGGAGCCAGTGGGTTTGACGACGAGTATGAAGCGAGGGCCAGCCAACGAGAGCGTACAGGTCGCAGTGGTGGGTAGTATATGGGGCTTTGGTGACAAAACGGATGGCACTGTGATAGACTGCATCCAATTTATTGAGTAGGGTATTGGAGGCTATTTTGTAAATGACATCGTCGAAGTCGAGGATTGGTAGGATGGTCAGTTTTACAAGGGTATGTTTGGCAGCATGAGTGAAGGATGCTTTGTTTCGAAATAGGAAGCCAATTCTAGATTTAACTTTGAATTGGAGATGTTTGATGTGAGTCTGGAAGGAGAGTTTACAGTCTAACCAGACACCTAGGTATTTGTAGTTGTCCACATATTCTAAGTCCGAGCCGTCCAGAGTAGTGATGTTGGTCAGGCGGGCAGGTGCAGGCAGTGATCGGTTGAAGAGCATGCATTTAGTTTTACTTGTATTTAAGAGCAATTGGAGGCCACGGAAGGAGAGTTGTATGGCATTGAAGCTCGCCTGGAGGGTTGTTAACACAGTGTCAAAAGAAGGGCCAGAAGTATACAGAATGGTGTCGTCTGTGTAGAGGTGGATCAGATATTCACCAGCAGCAAGAGCGACATTGTTGTATACAGAGAAGAGAGTCGGTCCATGAATTGAACCCTGTGGCACCCCCATAGGGACTGCCAGAGGCCCGGACAACAGACCCTCCGATATGACACACTGAACTCTATCAGAGAAGTAGTTGGTGAACCAGGCGAGGCAATCATTTGAGAAACTACGGCTGTCGAGTCTGCCGATGAGGATGTGGTGATTGACAGAGTCGAAAGCCTTGGCTAGGTCAATGAATACGGCTGCACAGTATTGTTTCTTATCCATGGCGGTTAAGATATCGTTTAGGACCTTGAGCGTGGCTGAGGTGCACCCATGACCAGCTCGGAAACCAGATTGCATAGCGGAGAAGTTATGGTGGGATTCGAAATGGTCGGTAATATGTTTGTTGACTTGGCTTGCGAAGACCTTAGAAAGGCAGGGTAGGATAGATATAGGTCTGTAGCAGTTTGGGTCAAGAGTGTCCCCCCCTTTGAAGAGGGGGATGACCACAGCTGCTTTCCAATCTTTGGGAATCTCAGATGACACGAAAGAGAGGTTGAATAGGCTATTAATAGGGGTTGCAACAATTTCGGCAGATCATTTTAGAAAGAAAGGGTCCAGATTGTCTAGCCCGGCTAATTTGTCCAGATTTTGCAGCTCTTTCAGAAGATCAGCAGACTGGATTTGGGAGAAGGAGAAATGGGGCGAGTTGCTGTGGGGGATGCAGTGCTGTTGACCGGGGTAGGGGTAGCCAGGTGGAAAGCATGGCCAGCCATAGAAAAATGCTTATTGAAATTCTCCATTATAGTGGATTTATCGGTGGTGACAGTGTTTCCTATCTTCAGTGCAGTGGGCAGCTGGGAGTAGGTGTTCTTATTCTCCATGGACTTTACAGTGTCCCAGAACATTTTTGAGTTTGTGTTGCAGGAAGCAAATTTCTGCTTGAAAAAGCTAGCCTTGGCTTTTCTAACTGCCTGTGTATATTGGTTTCTAGCTTCCCTGAAAAGTTGCATATCACAATACTGAATGAACACTTATTTTAACTTAATATAATACATCAATAAAATCAATTTAAATAATGAAACATGTTCAATTTGGTTTAAATAATGCAAAAACAAAGTGTTGGAGTATGTGCCTTAAGAAAATATGTGCCTTAATTTTGCTACTAGGGGGCAGTATTTTCATTTTTGGAAAAATAACGTTCCCTAGGTAAACGGGATATTTTGTCAGGACAAGATGCTAGAATATGCATATAATTGACAGCTTAGGATAGAAAACACTCTAAAGTTTCCAAACTGTAAAAATATTGTCTGTGAGTATAACAGAACTGATGTTGCAGGCGAAAGCCTGAGAAAAATCCAATCCGGAAGTGCCTCATGTTTTGAAAGCGCTGCGTTCCAATGCGTCCCTATTGAGCAGTGAATGGGCTATCAGCCAGATTACGCTTTCTCCGTATTCCCGAAGGTGTCTACAGCATTGTGACGTAGTTTTCCGCATTTATGTTGAAGAATACCCGTAAGCGGCTACATTGCGCAAGTGGTCACCTGATGGCTCCCATAGTGACTCTCGCGTAAAATACAGAGGTAGCCATTATTCCAATCGGTCCTACTGAAAAACTAATTGTCCCGATGGATATATTATCGAATAGATATTTGAAAAACACCTTGAGGATTGATTATAAACAACGTTTGCCATGTTTCTGTCGATATTATGGAGCTAATTTCGAATATTTTTTGGCGTTGTCGTGTTCGGTCGATTTCTCAGCCAAACGTGAAGAACATTGGCTATCTAACTGGGAGTCTCGTGAGTGAAAACATCCGAAGCTCATCAAAGTTAAACGATTTAATTTGATTGCTTTTCTGATTTCCGTGACCAAGTTACCTGCTGCTAGCTGGACAAAATGCTATGCTAGGCTATCGATAAACTTACACAAATGCTTGTCTAGCTTTGGCTGTAAAGCATATTTTGAAAATCTGAGATGACAGGGTGATTAACAAAAGGCTAAGTTGTGTCTCAATATATTTCATTTGTGATTTTCATGAATAGGAATATTTTCTAGGAATATTTATGTCCGTTGCGTTATGCTAATTAGTGTCAGATGATGACAACGGTCCTGTTCACGGGATGGGGTGTCACTAGAGGTTAAGAAAGCTAACGTTTAAGTTCCTTGCTCAGAACATGAGAACATATGAAAGCTGGTGGTTTCTTTTAACATGACTCTTCAATATTCCCGGGTAAGAAGTTTTAGGTTGTAGTTATTATAGGAATTATAGGACTTTTTTTGTTTTGTTTTTACCTTTATTTAACTAGGCAAGTCAGTTAAGAACAAATTCTTATTTTCAATGACGGCCTAGGAACAATGGGTTAACTGCCTGTTCAGGGGCAGAACGACAGATTTGTCAGCTCGGGGATTTGAATTTACTAGTCCAATGCTCTAACCACTAGGCTACCCTGCCCTCTCTATACCATTTGTATTTCATGAACCTTTGACTATTGGATGTTCTTATAGGCACTTTAGTATTGCCAGTGTAACAGTATAGCTTCCGTCGCTCTCCTCGCTCCTACCTGGGCTCGAACCAGGAACACATTGACAACAGCCACACTCGAAGCATCGTTACCCATGCAGAGCAAGGGGAACAACCACTCCAAGTCTCAGAGCGAGTGACGTTTGAAACGCTATTAGCGCACACCCCGCTAACTAGCTAGCCATTTCACATCAGTTACACCAGCCTAATGGTAGCCTGCTGCCTACCATCGCTCATTCAGACTGCTCTATCAAATTATAGACTTAATTATAACATAATAACACATAGAAATACGAGCCTTAGGTCATTAATATGGTTGAATCCGGAAACGATCATCTCGAAAACAAGACGTTTATTCTTTCAGTGAACTACAGAACCATTCCGTATTTTAACGGGTGGCATCCATAAGTCTAAATATTCCTGTTACATTACACAATCTTCAATGTTATGTCATAATTACGTAAAATTCTGGCTCAAACTGTTGCATATACACTGACTGCGTGCAATGAACGCAAGAGAAGTGACACAATTTCACCTGGTTAATATTGCCTGCTAACCTGGATTTCTTTTTGCTAAATATGCAGGTTTAAAAATATATACTTCTGTGTATTGATTTTAAGGAAGGCATTGATGTTTATGGTTAGGTACACATTGGAGCAACGATACGCACCGCATCGATTATATGCAACGCAGGACACGCTAGATAAACTAGTAATATCATCAACCATGTGTAGGTAACTAGTGATTATGATTGATTGATTGTTTTTTATAAGTTTTTACAAGTTTAATGCTAGCTAGCAACTTACTTTGGCTTACTGCATTCGCATAACAGGCTCCTCATGGAGTGCAATGTAATCAGGTAGTTAGAGCGTTGGACTAGTTAACTGTAAGGTTGCAAGATTTAATCCCCCGAGCTGACAAGGTAAAAATATGACAGGTAACCCACCATTCCTAGGCCGTCGTTGAAATTAAGAATGTGTTCTTAACTGACTTGCCTAGTTAAATAAAGGTGTAAAAAATAATAATAAGTAAATACATTTATATATAAAAATAAATAAAAATTGGCCCTAATTAATCGGCCATTCTGATTAATCTGTCGACATCTAGTTGTAATGCTACTGGAATGTTATTGGTTAGATGTATCTCATCTGTTCATCTATCTTACCGTACAGTAATGTCTGCTGTGGACTACTGCCTGTGGATGTTAGAGAACCTGCAGACCCAGCCTAGTCCTCCTAATCAGCCCTGATAACAGAGAGGGAGTGAATAACCCAGACTCTGTTTACTGAAACCCCTGAGCATCTATTCATATATTCATCCCAAACTCTCTCCTCTCCTCCCGGGCTTCAGCACAACTGGACCCAGCTGCTCCCTAGCTGTGTGTAGTCCAGCCCTGCCCAGTACCTACTGACTGACCACAGGGCTGGGTGAAGCAGGGTTGTGGGAGATCGCTTTCGTTTATTCAGATGAGTTCATCTGATTCATCATACAGTACTTAGAATCCCCCAGAATGAGAGCATATTCATTCTGTTGAGGTAAACAGGATGTTGAGTTGTCCCTCACACGCTCTCTGTATTAATGGATGTTGCAGGTAATTGGAGTAAAATGGGGCTCTGAGGGATGAAGTAGGATTTCCATAGGCTGTGATAGGTCTTGTCTGTGAAGAGCAGTTAAACTATGCGAGGTGGAGAGAGGTCATGTCGCGTGGGTGTTGATATCTTATGTTTGTGTTGTTCTAAGACAAGGTGTTTGGGTATTTTATATGTTATTGTAAGCAGCATGGAACATGAAGAGGCATTGGCAATGTCTACTACTCTCCATTGTGTGTGTGTGGATTATAGCAGCAGTAAACCCTACAGTGTCTCCTCTCAGGCCCAGCAGTTGTACCTGTGTGACAGGGAAAGCAGTCAGGTCGGTCCTCTTCCAACCAGCAGACCACCTGTGTTCAACACCCACATACAAACGCATACACACACACAAGGTATAACCAAAGGTCATCATGATAGAAAAGCCATACCTTGGCTTGGGCCTATTTTCCCATTTATTTGAGCCGTATTGGTATGTCTTCATTGAGTTTCACTCTCATTCCATATGGAGAATATTCTGCTCTTGTTCACAGGAGCTCTGGGTTTTTGTAGACTACCCTGGGTATAAACGCATGGATTATCTTCTGAAAGGTAATAGGACTTTCTCACAAAGTAGATTTGGAGACTTTTTCAGACCTCTGCTCCGCCTATCAAAGAACACAGAAATCTACATTACACAGCATTTTGCACGTTCAAGGAGATTTGTAAGACATTTGACAGCTCAGGTCTCTCCCTACTGTAGTGAAAGAGGCTGCTAATGGGCTTCGTAGTGTTGTGATATTGTGCAACCATGTTGGTTAAATTCTTGGGCTACAGCTATACAGGTTTGTAAACACCAGTGATACTTTTGTATATATAGTGTATGTGGACACCCCTTCAAATGAGTGGATTTGGCTATTTCAGCCACACCCGTTGTTGACAGGTGTATAAAATCGAGCACACAGTCATGCAATCTCCATAGACAAACATTGGCAGTAGAATAGCCTTACTGAAGAGCTCAGTGACTTTCAACGTGGCACCGTCATATGATGCCACCTTTCCAACAAGTCAGTTCGTCAAATTTCTGCCCTGCTATAGCTGACCCAGTCAATGCTGTTATTGTGAAGTGGAAATGTATAGGAGCAACAACGACTCAGCCGCGAAGAAGTAGGCCACACAAGCTTACAGAACGGGACCGACGAGTGCTGAAGCGGGTAAAAATCGTCTGTTGTCGGTTGCAACACTCACTACCAAGTTCCAAACTGCCTCTGGAAGCAACGAAGCACAAGAACTGTTCGTCAGGAGCTTCATGAAATGGGTTTCCATGGCCGAGCAGCCGTACATAAGCCTATGATCACCATGCACAATGCCAAGGATTGGCTGGAGGGATGTAAAGCTTGCCGCCATTGGACTCTGGAGCAGTGGAAATGTGTTCTCTGGAGTGATTAATCACTTTTCACCATCAGGCAGTCCGACAGACGAATCTAGGTTTGGCGGATGCCAGGAGAACGCTACCTGCCCTAATGCATAGTGCCAACGGTAAAGTTTAGTGGAGGAGGAATAACGGCCTGGGGCTGTTTTTCATGGTTCGGGCTAAGCACCTTAGTTCCAGTGACGGGACATCTTAACACTACAGCGTACAATGGCATTTTAGACAATTCTGTACCCAACATCAGTGCCCGACCTCACTAATGCTCTTGTGACTGAATGGAAGCAAGTCCCCGCAGCAATGTTCCAACATCTAGTGGAAAGCCTTCCCAGAAGAGTGGAGGCTGTTCTAGCAGCAACGGGGGGACCAACTCCATATTTTGGAATGAGATGTTTGACGAGCTGGTGTCCACATACTTTTGGTCATGTAGTGTATCTGAGGAAGACCATTCATTGGGAACTTTGTTGTATTGCATCATGTTTAGAGGTAGCAAAAAGTGATGACATTCCTTTTATATTCACTGCAACCCTTGTCCAACCCTGCTTGTCCTCCTAGATACTCACTGAGGCCTGGAGAGAAGTTCTGCCTCTGCCCACTGGTCATAACAGACCAGGGTTTATAGAGAACCAAATAAATAGATAAAGATGGAGTGTAAATTACACCTGGTTTCAGTGGGCTGCCTTGGAGGATAGAGCTGAACGAGCCTGCTGAGGTAAAAGGAGCTGGCTGTGTTTCTGTACAAGCAGAGAGAAGGAAGGCCTCCTGAGCACTATGAATAATGAAACAGTTGACTGCTCTGCAAAGATTTCACATGTCATAAAAATGGCTTTTTAGTTGCTGTTAGACCTCTTACCTGTCTGCTAGGCTTACACAGGTTCGGGCGTTTGTGAGGGGCTCACAGGGAACGCTCCCTCATGCCTCATAGACAGCTTTCCAGTAACCGAAGGAAACTGGGTCTTGTATGGGAGGAGATGGAGGGCTAAGGCCTGTTAGGACACCCACAGCAAGCTAAGACAGACAGCGGCCATCTTTTGAGCCTACTGTAGGAATTACATTTCAGTGTATGAATGTGTTTTACTGTGTATTGCTAAAGCATATGTGCTGCGGTAAGTTTCAGAAGTCTGGGGCGATGGATGGTTTTGTTGGTTTGACTAATTCTGTTTCAGTTTTGTGGTGGTGGGTTGAGGTAGGCCTCTGTCTCCCTGTCAGAATCATATCAGATTAGCTCCAGTTGTTACCCACACACATTCAAGATGGAGAGAAAGGTGAAATGGCTGAATACTTTATGTATGAGGAGTGTGTTATTATTCCACAGAGGTTCCTCTCAGACACCGAGCAGTTTACCCATCTGTAATATCAACATGGCTTTGGAAGGAACTCACCCTGTCTTATACTGTGCACACTGACTACCTATCACCAATGCTGATTGATAGCTCTTTCTCTCTCTCTCTATCGGTCTCTGTCTCTCTCTCTCTCTCTCTGTCGGTCTCTCTATCGGTCTCTCTCTCTCTCTCTCTCTCTCTCTCTCTCTCTCTCTCTCTCTCTCTCTCTCTCAAAATAACCATACATTCAACAATAAGTATACAGTAGAGGACATGTGCAGGTTGTTTGGTCTGTCAGACACTGTCCCTCATCTTATGGCAGGCAGCAATGTAGTGCGCTGCCAACCCACAGCTCTCTGCGTCCTCCCCCAACAGGATGGGTAGCCTATCATCATCAGAGAGGTCTTTGAAACCTTGAATAAGGGTTTCAAATTTGGGAAAATGACACTCTCTAATTGTTTTATATATATTTTTTTACATATTGTCAGGAAATGCAGCTCCGTCTCAGGTTCTACTGTTGTGCAGTGGTTGCACAGCCTTTCCTCTACAGGGAGCCAGGTTTTCCTGTGTCTACCCTTCTCAATGGCAAGGCTGTGCTCACTGAGCCTGTACTTTGTCAAGGTTTTTCTAAGGTTTTGATCAGTAACCATGGTCAAATATTTAGCCACGGTGTACTGTCGATTTAGGACCAGATAGCACTGCATTTTGCTTTGTGCTTGTGTTTGTGTTTCCCAATAAGCAATACAGTTTTGTTTTGACTGTTGTAATTTGGTTTATCCTGATTGATTGGATGTTCTGGTCCTGAGGCTTCAGTGCGTTAGTAGAACAGGTTTGTGAACTCAGCCCCAGGACCAGCTGGATGAGGGGACTCTTTTCTTTGCTCAGCTCTTGGCATTGCAGGGCTTGGTAATGATATGAGAGGGGGTAACGGTATTTTAGATGTTTCCAAAACTTAATTGCTATTTTTTGAGTTTTTATTATTGGTGGATATTGGCCTAATTCTTCCCTGCATGCATTGTTTGTAGTTTTCCTCTGGACATGTAGGAGAATCTTACAGAACTCTGCATGCAGGGTTTCAATGGGGTGTTTGTCCCATTTGATGACATCTTGTTTTGCAAGTGGACCCCACACCTCGCTGCCATAAAGTGCAATTGGTTCAATGACATATTCAATTAGTTTTAGCCAAATTTTAATAGGTATTTCAATTTGAATTAGCTTTTTAATGGTGTAGAATGCCCTGCGTGCTTTCTCTCTCAGCTCATTCACAGCTCATTCACTGGTGTCCAGTTGAGCTTATTTTTAAACCTAAGTAATTGTAGTGTGTGCAGTACTCTATATATTTTGTACCAATTGAGAACTTTGATCTAATTCCCTGAGATCTGGATCTTCTCTGGAAAATCATTATTTTAGTCTTTTTGGGGTTTACTGCCAGGGCCCAGGTCTGGCAGTACTGCTCTAGCAGGTCCAGGTTCTGCTGTAGGCCATGTGCTGTGGGTGACAGCAGGCATAAGTCATCTGCGAAGAGTAGGCATTTAACTTCTGAATTGTGGAGACTAACACCAGGGGCTGAGGATTTTTCTAGAATAGTGGCCAATTCGTTAATGTAAATATTGAAGAGTGCAGGGCTCAGATTGCAACCCTGGCGAAGGCTGCGCCCCTGGTTAACGAATTCTGTTATTTTCTTATCAATTTTAATGCTGCACGTATTGCCAGTATACATTGATTTAATGATGTCATATGTTTTACCCCCTACACCACTTTCAATAACTTTGTAGAACAGTCCTGTATGCCAAATAGAATCAAATGCTTTTTGGAAGTCGATAAAGCAAGCGTATATTTTGGTATTATTTTGGTGGACATGTTTATCTTATCAGGGTGTGTAGGGTTTAAATATGATCAGGTGTGCGATGTTTTGGTATAAATCCAATTTGGCTTTTACTTGAGACATTGTGCTTATTAAGGAAGTTTAGAACTCTTATTATACTACATTTATCATACTACAGAAAACCTTCCCCAGGTTACTGTTCACACAAATGCCTCTGTAATTGTTAGGGTCAAATTTGTCTCCGTTCTTAAAGATTGCGGTTATGAGTCCTTGATTCCAGATGTCAGGGAAATAACCTACACTCAGGATCAAATTAAACAGTTCTAATATAGCCAATTGAAATTTTGCACTAGTGAGTTTGAGCATCTCATTTAGGATGCCATCAGGTCCGCATGCCTTTTTTAAATTTGAGAGCTTGAAGTTTCTTATAGAGCTCCTGGTCTCTCTATTAGTCTCTCTCTCTCTCTCTCTCTCTCTCTCTCTTCTCTCTCTCTCTCTCTCTCTCTCCTTCTCTCTCCCTCTCTCTCTCTTTCTCTCTCTATCGGTCTCTCTCTCTCTTCTTCTCTCTTTCTCTCTCTATCGGTCTCTCTCTCTCTCTCACTGTGTCTCTATTGGTCTCTCTCTCTGTCTATCGGTCTCTCTCTATTTATCGGTCTCTGTCTCTCTTGCTTTATTGGCATGACGTAACAATGCACATATTGCCAAAGCTTATTTGGGATATTTACAATATAAAATGAGAATGAAAATTGTCAACGGCACAACGTTGACAACTCTCTCTCTCTCTCTCTATCGGTCTCTCTCTCTCTCTATCGGTCTCTCTCTCTCTATCGGTCTCTCTCTCTCTCTCTCTCTATCGGTCTCTCTCTCTCTATCGGTCTCTCTCTCTGTCTGTCTTTCTCGGTCTCTCTCTCTCTCTCTCTTTCTCTCTCTATTGGTGTCTCTCTCCATTTATCTTGTTCTCTCTTTCTTTCTCTCTCTGAATCCTGAGCTGATATCCTCCTTTGAAAAGGTAATGATCCTGGTGTGTTGAGATTATGTATGTGCGCTGCACAATGTAATGGCCCGGCTTTTTATTGCCTGCCGCATACTAATCCCACAACTGAAGGAATGAGATGACACCTGCAGGGAGCTGTGTGTGAGCCGCAGCCCCACATGAAAGAGCGGCCATTAAAAATGATCAAAGAAATTACAGCACTCTGCCGCACAACACTGCTCTCACGCCTGGCTAGGTGTACATCCCTGTGCCTGTCCATATATACACACACACACACACACACACACACACACAATTAGTATCTCTGTCTGATGGAACTTTTCCATGTGATCTCTGTGGAAATGTCCTCACTCTAAGTTGCCCTAGGCTTTCTACAGACCCTGATACACCCACACTTGCAGATAGGAGGAAATGGTGGACATGCATACGCTCAAGAGTTTTCCATACCTCCACCACAGATGATTCATGACAACTGTTTCCCAATTGAATATTTATTTGCACTTTTCTTTATCAAGTAGCCACTTGTTATATCAACAAATAGTTTGAAGGATTATTTGTCTGAATAGAGGGTTGTTTCTAGCATGATAATTGAATCGTGTTAAGATGTTATTAAAACTGAATGAATACTAATGCTGGCTTATCTGCTGCTGATTTGAACGACAGTGAATCTGCTTGTATAGAGTTGCTAGTCAGAGCCTGATATCATGTGTGGACTGTGTCAGTGACACTCATGGGGCCTGTAGGCTGTGTAGAGTCTATACCTTCTCTTCATGTCTGGTGTCAGTCCATCTATCTTTCTTGTTCTCTCTCTCATTATCCCTTTTTCATTGTACTACCGCTGTGTCTGTCACTGTATTTATCTGTCTCCTCCATTATCTCTCTCGCCCTCCCTCTCTCTCTCCTGATCCCTCTCCTCCTCTCTCCCCCCTCTGTCTTCTTTGCCCCCTCTCTCTCACCTGATCCCTCTCCTCCTCTCTCCCCCCTCTCTCTGTCTTCCTCGCCCCTCTCCTCCTCTCTCCCCCCTCTCTGTCTTCTTTGCCCCGTCTCTCACCTGATCCCTCTCCTCCTCTCCCCCCCTCTCTCTGTCTTCCTCGCCCCCTCTCTCTCACCTGATCCCCCTCCTCCTCTCTCTCCCCCTCTCTCTCGCTCTCCCTCTCCCCCCCCCATCTCTGTCTTCCTCGCCCCGTCTCTTTCACCTGATCCCCCCCTCTCTCTGTCTTCCTCTCCCCCTCTCTCTCTGTCTTTCTCCCTCTCCTCCTCTTTCTCTCTGTCTATCCCTCTCTCCCAGGCAGGTCTCTCTCCTCTGCAGCGTGTCCATTTTGTGTGGCTACACAGTGTGAACCAGGCAGCTGCTCTTATCAGTGGGCCCAGTGTGGAGAGAGATGACATTTTACTGCAGCCAGTCAACCGCTCCGCTCCTCATAACACGTTCACTCTCCCTCTCTGAGCAGAGACACACTGATAAATGCAATTTCATTTCCTTTAGAGACCCAGAATAATACTCTTTTGCTTTGTTAAATGGCCGCTCTGAAATGGCAACTGCTCCTAAATGTGGCGGCAGAATGATGAGGACGGAACTTTGATGACAAAGGAGAGTGGAGGAATGGAGAAATGGCTTTGGCCCGAGATGCAAAGCAGTTCTGAATTCTTCTCATTGCAAGTGATTATTGTAGCAAGCATATATTATTTGATTTATTTTCTGTCATGAACATAGAGCGCTCCGAAGCTTAGAAAGATGGTTATCTTGGGGAGCCATTTTAGTAAAAGATTCCTCTCCTCTCTTCTGCCCCCTCCCTCCCTCTCTCAGCGGTCCATTTTAGAGCCACGCGGCTGCATGGTTTGGTGGGTAATTTCACTGCCTTTTCATGTGTCGGAGGGCGAGGAGTCCTCCTCCATTAGGTAGTGTCTTCTTGTGATGTATGCGCAGAAAAGCAATCTGATGTTTATTCATGACTTTCAAGGCAATGCCTTAGCTGAGCCCTCTGATTTCCTTTTAAGGAACAAAACTACGTGAGATTGAGACTTCCGCTTAAAGGCACAGAGAGCCATCTTGCAGCACTTCTCCCTCCCTCTCTGTCTCTCTCTCATCTATCCCTCGTTTTTTCCAATCTTCTTTTAAATTCTCCCCCGATGTTATTTCTGTCAGCTTTAATTTACTTCACCCTCAGAAAAAAAAGATCACGTGGTTATTTCCCTGTTACTGTGCCGGCAGGCTCCCCATCTCGCCTCTGTACTTTGTTAAGGACTTTGATGAAGAGATGAATTTTGAGAATTTTTCTGGAAGGGCAGCATGTTAATGAATCAGCACCACCATGAGACTAAATGGCCTTTTCTGGTCATGCACACAAGGGCAGAGCATCCCTGGTGCTAGCTAGAGACTGCCCCACTGCCCTCCCTACCACTTTCTCCACCCTCCACCTCCCAGAACGTCAGCCCACCTGCTCACGGTGCTGACCTATCATCCTGTACAGCTCTGTAGTAATCTCCAAGGCAAGCTAACGGCCGGTTGTTCACACTACATTTTGTCTCCAAACCCAAATGAGCAATAAAGTAACCATAATTTGAAAAGCTAGTCCCTATTTGTCTTGTAAATGACTTTTTAATGATAATCAAGCCACATCCATCCATCACGCCAGCACACGCCCATGCAGTTCTGTGATGGGACTCTTCCAATGGCCAAATGGTGTCTATTTATAATCCCAATGACCAAGTTGCAACAAAGCATAGCCTCAGTGCCCTGAGGCAGTAGCACCACCTGTCACGACTAGCAGGGCTGCTGCATAGCTCCTAAATGGTGGCTCTTAGAAATGGGGGGTTGGATGGGGGGCCCTGGGATCCATTGTGCAGCTCAGACCCCACACAGGAACATATACAATAGAGAACTGTCAGCACTTGTAAAACACTAATGTTGAGCACTGTTTGTTTTGTGCAGGCCACACAGCATGTAGGCCATCTTTTAACACATGAACCATTGAAAGCCCAAAAGAACCCCAACGCCCCCCTTCTTCACCCCCACTCTCCCATGTTTGGGGGGAGCAGCTTATGCTTATTAACATGAGCCCGGTAGTATTTTCGGGCTGAACATAGAGGTGCACTGGAGCATGAGTGAGGCAAATGACTCCCTTTTGGACTTAACATATGTAATGTTGCACTAATCAACACGCGGCCCGGCGTTCCAAACTGATATTATACATAATGGAAATGTGGCGACCGCCGCAAATGCCAAAGAGAGCGAAGGAGCAGGGAGAGAGGAGGGAGAGCGAGGGGGCAGGGAGAGCGATGGAGCAGGGAGAGAGGAGGGAGAGCGAGGGAGCAGGGAGAGAGGAGGGAGAGCGAGGGAGCAGGGAGAGAGGAGGGAGAGCGAGGGAGCAGGGAGAGCGTAGGGAGAGCGAGGGGGCAGGGAGAGCGAGGGAGCAGGGGGAGAGGAGGGAGAGCGAGGGAGCAGAGGGAGAGCGAGGGAGCAGGGAGAGAGGAGGGAGAGCGAGAGCTGGCGTAACCGACTGATTGTGGGGCTGTCAAGTTGATTTGCATGAAAAAGGGTGGGCTAATTGCAACATTTAGCTGCAGCGTGGTGATAATACAGAACAGGATTACTGAAGGACACAGAGGGGCTTTTATTAACGCCAAGGATTTCCTGGGGTTTGGGAGAGACGCACCACCACCTTCTGTTTCTGTATGAGCCATTCACAGCTACCACTCACCTACTGTCTGGCAGCCGTGGCATATCCATCACAACACACACACACACACACGCGCACTGCCTGAATCACTGTTTCAGCACCCGCTGCTCACCAGTCAAACAGCCACACCATATTTACGTGTCATTACATTGACCAGCTCTGCAGAGATGGAGAAAGTAAAGTTAACTGCAGTGAAGGGCTAAGGCTGCTGAAAAGTGTTGCATGGGGGGAGGAGGTGTTGGGGTTGCTAGAGCTGCCGAAGGCAAGCCTTCTCTTTCTTCTCTTTCTTTAATAATGAATGATGGATGTTTCAAATTAGAAAACAGTGCTGAGAAAATCCAATTCAGTGGCGAGCTTTGGAAGGAGGGCATAAAGAATAAGCAGTGGACTTCTGTATTAAAGGTCTGTTTGCTCACAAAGGGACCGCTGGTGTATGATTTAACATGCCTGGTGTATGATTTAACATGCCTGGTGTATGATTTAACATACCTAGTGTATGATTTAATGTGCCTGGTGTATGATTTAACGTGCCTGGTGTATGATTTAACATGCCTGGTGTATGATTTAACATGCCTGGTGTATGATTTAACATGCCTGGTGTATGATTTAACATGCCTGGTGTATGATTTAACATACCTGGTGTATGATTTAACATGCCTGGTGTATGATTTAACATACCTGGTGTATGATTTAACATACCTGGTGTATGATTTAACGTGCCTGGTGTATGATTTAACGTGCCTGGTGCATGATTTAACGTGCCTGGTGTATGATTTAACGTGCCTGGTGTATGATTTAACGTGCCTGGTGCATGATTTAACGTGCCTGGTGTATGATTTAACGTGCCTGGTGTATGATTTAACGTGCCTGGTGCATGATTTAACGTGCCTGGTGCATGATTTAACGTGCCTGGTGTATGATTTAACGTGCCTGGTGCATGATTTAACGTGCCTGGTGCATGATTTAACGTGCCTGGTGTATGATTTAACATGCCTGGTGTATGATTTAACGTGCCTGGTGCATGATTTAACGTGCCTGGTGTATGATTTAACGTGCCTGGTGCATGATTTAACGTGCCTGGTGCATGATTTAACATGCCTGGTGCATGATTTAACGTGCCTGGTGCATGATTTAACATGCCTGGTGTATGATTTAACGTGCCTGGTGCATGATTTAACGTGCCTGGTGCATGATTTAACATGCCTGGTGTATGATTTAACGTGCCTGGTGAAAATGGGCTCTATTAGGTACCATTAACAAATCAAGCAGGCCCCACCCAGAGTGGATCTGGGGCTCTCAACCAGTTGTCGTGGCCTTTGTCTTTCCTTACTACGCATTGATTTATAGACCATGCTCTTAATCTCATTGGCATGGAGGAACACGATTGAGTGTGTGGTTATGTGCGTGTGTGTCTGTGCTTGTGAGGGGACGGGCGTTAGGACATGGATCAATGCTTGGTAAAGCCTGTGGATCTGGTAATTTACCATTTGTTATCTCTCTTAACTCTCTATCTTTCCACAGACTTCATTCCTGTTTATTTCTCTCATTCTCTCTCATCTCTCCATCCCCTCAAGTTCAATTAGTTACGTCTCATTCTCCATCACCCACTTTGGTACCCACTATTACGCTCTCATAAACCTCTACTCTTCATCCCTCTCTCCCCTCACTCCCCCATCTTTCTATCCTGTCTCCCCCTCAGTCTCCCCTGTCTCCCCGATCCTCCTGGTCCTTTTGCTGGTCTCTGTGATATGCATGGTCTCTTTGTGATGGCAGGAATCTGTCTCTAATGAAGCCAGCATGACCAGAGAGCAGCAGCAGCAGCCAACCAGGAGGATGTCTGGCCTTTCACTTGCTGAACAGAGGGATTGGCTAATATCCCTGTCCACCACATTAAAAAAGAATAGGAAAAATAGACATTCCTTTTTAATGATCCGTTTCTTCTGAGCCGGGACGCAAAGAAGGCAAATCCATAAAGTATGGAGAAATCAAAATGGAATAATAGCGGTGTTAGTTGTAAAAGACACATTTCCTCTGTGTTCTCGCTGTGATCGGCGTAATGCTCCAGATTGGCACTGAAAAAAGGGTTCATGCTTTTGGCCTATTGGATGAGGAAAGAGGTTTTCAAGGTCCTCTATGACGTCTTTTGTGCCAGTCATTTAAAAGACTGGACATGAGAGAGGAACAACTGCTGGAGTTACAGTCCAACTCCCCCAGCAAGGGGAGGGTTAGTAGCTAAGTTACTGCAGCTTCACCCAGCTATGCTACTCTCTTTATGAGTGCATGTGAACATGATTCACTGCAGTAGGAAGGACATTACTTGCACACACACACATGCACTAGCACCCAGTCAGGTGTCAGGTAGGCTACACTGCCGTAAAAAGCAGTGTTTCCCAGTAAAGATGGCCATATATTTCACTGCGGCGTGAAAGTGTTATTCTAGGTCGGATTCTCAAGTTCAACACGGCTGGCCTGTAGACTTCCACAGCTGTAGGGATTGTGTGTGTTTTTTATCTTTGGTGTTTGGCTTTATATTGAGGAATTTTATATGCTTGTGATTTTTTTTTTCATCACAATGGCGAGTTTAAAAAGGTTTGGGTTGGACGGAGGACAGCTCGGAGCAGTACATGTTAGTTTTATTTGCGCTGCGGCCTTGTATGAATGATTCGAGCAGTGTTCAACTGGGCCTCGTGTGTATAGTGTTTAAACAGCTACAGATGCAGGTCTGTGTGCCTCAGAGAGCCTTTGTTTAAGTTGGCTACCTCTTTTGAGCAGTTCCTCTAACTTCAGCCGTGGGATTTGCCAAAAAAACCTGAAGAAATGTCTCTTTCGATCCAATTAAGTCTGTCATTGCCCTTTAGCAGTAAACTGTGGAGGCAGCAAATTTTTTCCTCAGCCAGCAGAGGTCATATTGTTATGCATCTCCCAGCCTATGTCTATTCTTATGAGCGGACCTCTTGCCTTTTCTCATCTCATTCTCATTCTGAGGCCGTTTGGATGGGTGGGGAGTTCTGGGCCGACAGGGTTCTCCTGACAGAACTGTAAATTCTGTGCAACACGTAACTTGAAGTGCTTCCCCTTGTCGGTTTGAGCGGCTTAGGTCATATTAGATCAGGGCTGCAGTAGATCCATTAGGCCAGGGTTAGGCTCACCTCTGGGATGGACTCTGGCTGGCCAGCATGCAGTGCTGCACTGTGCCTCTGGCAGCTGTTGGGTGTCAATGACAGAGAGAATATGGCCAAGTAGAATCAGCATTTCCTTCGACTGAAACAGCTATGATGGGAGGATATAGCCTAGGTGTGCCTATGAGCCAGGGGATTGGCGAGGTAGATTCTATTTGGCAGCTGTATACCGGAGAAAGATAATAGACACCATAGAAACAGAATCCATGGTAGAATCCATGGCAGGGGGTTGTGGTGGTTGTAAACGCTGTGGTGGAGGTGATTAGGGGAGTCCGCAGTAGACAGTGGGAGTAGTAGTGGTGGCTGAAGCTGTGATGATGAGTATGTATAGGAGGGAGACAGTAGTAGTGCTGGATGAGATGGTACAGTACAGTAGCAGCAGCAGCAGCATGGGGACTACAGGCAGCCTGCTGCTGTAATGAGAGAGTGAGCTGTCAGAGACACGCGTGTAATGGCTCCCCTGCCAGCTTCCTGGTTCAGGCCCTATGGGATTCAGCACAGACACTCAGTTTCTCTCTCTTGCTCCCTGGCTCTCTCTCTTAGGCCTGATCAGAGACCATGTCAGGCCTCTCATATCCTCCCAGCTGCTGTCTTCTTAGCTCTCTCTCTCTCACTCACACACACACACACACACACACACACACACACACACACACTCTATCTCTCTGTCACCTTCTCACTCGGCACACAAACTGAGAATGGACATTCAGGTAGTACATCTCTCAGGCTCTCCTTTCTTCCTCCCCTTCAGTCAGCCTGTGTGTACTGTACAGCTCCTTTCAGGGGAGTCTATTCCCAGTGAAGAGGGCAGGCAGCAGCTTCACATGGGGCCATCCAGTATAGTCACGCAGTGATGTCACGGTGTCTATATTTATATCTCTCTCTGACAACCACTCTGCTGTAAGCACTGCTCTGCTGCTGTAGCACGTCCATGGTCAGCTGACTACTACTGTACACCACCTCCTGCTAGTCCAAGGTCATTTTCACTAGGCCTCCCTCCCAGTCACTCATTAAGACCAGATTGGGAGTTGAGATGTAGCTAAGGTATAGTCTACTGTACGAGTTACAACAACTAGTATGAAGACTAGCTTGTACTGTATGAGGGCCCAGTTCAGGGATATCTATTGCTCTCTGTTGATATTGAGGATGCAACATGCATTTCAGGATCATTTCTCATACTATTCTAGCAGAGGAATGGAGTCTGAATCAGACCCTCCCCAGCCTCATCTGTAAATGCCCCCCTATGCAGCTTCGCTGTTATGACAGTCATGCTAATAACATCCTCTACCCAACTTTAAAGGCTTATTATCATATTGTCCCGAATGATTGACAGTTGACCTTCACGCTAGTTTATATTAAGCCAGTGAGACAGTGCGGGTCACCTCGATCGCCTCAGTGACACCGTATTAATACTAATCTGATAGAATTACCAGGAACCAATTAATGTGCAGGCCTGGACTGGGCAGTGGTTAAAGATATATTGTTAGCTCTCAGCTGGGCCTGAGCTGTAGCACACACACAGGGGTGCAGATTTAACAGTAGGCAGCGTTCCCTGTAGCCGTGCAGCGTAGTGTGAGGCCACAAGGTGAAGCGGTGCTGCTGTGGAAATGTTTAGGTGAGGTTCCAGTGCCCCTGTTTGGCCTAACGAACACTCATTAGTCAGAGAGAAAATGAGGGAGAAGAGAAGGGGAAGAGGAGAGTGGTTAGTAAACCAGGAGTTCAGTTTAGCTGTGTGTATTAACACTACAGGCATGGTGGAGGAGGGTTGTCGAGGGCTCTTTGGGTTGTGCTGGAGAGCATCTGAGTGTATCAGTCTATTTGAGGTGCAGACACTCTCACTCAATAACATCAAGCATGCTTACCTGCTGCCTAATGCTCATGCTAATTTGCTTATTTTAATATCCACCGATTTCTCTTTCAGCCCCTGTGAATGGTAGCAGTGAATTATAGACGGCGACACAGTGACTCTCTCCCAATGATTCCCACAATGTATTCTGGGAAATCAAGGTCTAGGGGGCTAGAGGCTTTGGGTTGTTGTGAGGGGGACTCCCCTGGATGTAAGGCAGACTGACCATGTAACAATATACCCTGCTAAGACCCACTGACCCCAACAACCAAGGGTTCGCCTGAGGAAGAGTGCAAGTCCTGAAATAACAGTGTTGAGCCAGGGACTGATCCTGATACCTGAGAAGGCCTGTCTGGTTGTGTACGGTCATCAGTCACTGGGAGGATATAGTCACATTGTCACCTCTTTAATGTTAGCACAGAGACATGCAGCTGTACGTTTACTACAAAGGCCTTGAGGCTGTAAACCTCTGGCTGGTGACTGGGCTACACACGGTGACGAGCCCCACGGTGCTAGGCACCTGAAATATGCTTTAGGTGTCAGTGTGTCAACCCTATTCACAATGGAACAATAGTGCACTGGATGGAGTTAAGCATGTGATAGCTAGGCTATTTAGGGAGTATGCCTGCCTACCCATGTGTCCTATATAATGGTTATTTCATTCATGAATACATAGTTTATTAGGCTATATTAAATCTGTTAGAGGAGGAGGAAACTACTCTTCAGCATAAGTGAGGTCATCTGATAGTTGTATTTGAAGTGACCAAGTGTCTCTCTGGTCACTTTGGCCACATCCCAGGTGAACACAGGTCATCTGCAAACTAAGTTATTTACCAATGATAGAATCTTCTAGACTTTTCATCTACAGTTTGGTAGAGTATATGTGTACCACTGAAACCAGGCTGTAGTGTCTCTGTCCCCCTCCCCATGCACTGTGCCATGCCTGGCCTCTCTGTGCTGCAGTAGGCGAGTAATGACCTAGGGGGACAGGCTGCTCTGGAGGTACAGTGGTAAGAAAAAGTATGTGAACCCTTTGGAAATACCTGGAATTCTGCAGAAATTGGTTATCAAATTTGATCAAATCAAAGTTCATTTGTCATGTGCGCTGAATACAACAGTGAAATCCTTACTTACAGGCTCTAACCAATAGTGCAAAAAAGGTATTAGGTGAACAATAGGTAGTTAAAGAAATAAAACAACAGTAAAAAGACAGGCTATATACAGTAGCGAGGCTATGAAAGTAGTGAGGCTACATACAGACACCGGTTAGTCAGGCTGATTTGAGGTAGTATGTACATGTAGATATGGTTAAAGTGACATATATGATGAACAGAGATTAGCAGTAGCATGTGATCTTCATCTAAGTCACAACAAAACAGTGTGCTTAAACTAATAACACACAAATTATTGTTCTTTTCTTGTCGATATTGAGAGATCTCAGAAGACCTAAGATGAAGAATTGTTGACTTGCATAAAGCTGGAAAGGGTTACTAAAGTATCTCTAAAAGCCTTGATGTTCATCAGTCCACGGTAAGACAAATTGTCTATAAATGGAGAAAGTTCAGCACTGTTGCTACTCTCCCTAGGAGTGGCCATCCTGCAAAGATGACTGCAAGAGCACAGCGCAGAATGCTCAATGAGGTTAAGAAGAGTCCTAGGGTGTCAGCTAAAGACTTACAGAAATCTCTTGAACATGCTAACATCTCTGTTGACGAGTCTACGATATGTAAACACTAAACAAGAATGGTGTTCATGGGAGGACACCATGGAAGAAGCCACACTGCTGTCCAAAAAAACATTGCTGCACATCTGAAGTTTGCTAAAGTGCACCTGGATGTTCCACAGCGCTACTGGAAAAATATTCTGTGGACAAATAAAACCACAGTTGAGTTGTTTGGAAGGAACACACAACACTATGTGTGGAGAAAAAAAGGCACAGCACATCGACATCAAAACCTCATCCCAACTGTAAAGTATGGTGGAGGGAGCGTCATGGTTTGGGGCTGCCTCAGGGTCTGGACAGCTTACTAGCATCGGTGGAAAGATGAATTCCCAAGTTTATCAAGACATTTTGCAGGATAATGTTAGGCTATCTGTCCGCCATTTGAAGCTCAACAGAAGTTGGGTGATGCAACAAGGCAACGACCCAAAAGACAGAAGTAAATCAACAACAGAATGGCTTCAACAGAAGAAAATACGCCTTTCTGGAGTGGCCTAGTCAGAGTCCTGACCTCAACCCGATTGAGATGCTGTGGCATGACCTCGAGAGCAGTTCACACCAGACATCCCAAGAATATTACTGAACTGAAACAGTTTGGTAAGGAGGAATGGTCCAAAATTCCTCCTGACAGGTCTGATCCGCAACTACAGAAAACGTTTGGTTGAGGTTATTGCTGCCAAAGAAGGGACAACCAGTTATTAAATCCAAGGGTTCACATACTTTTCCTACCCTGCACTGTGAATGTTTACACACTGTGTTCAATAAAGACATGAAAACGTATAATTGTTTGTGTTTTATTAGTTTAAGCAGAATGTGTTTGTCTATTGTTGTGAATTAGATGAAGATCAGATCAAATTTTATGACCAATTTATGCAGAAATCCAGGTATTTCCAAATAGTTCACATACTTTTTCTTGCCACTGTACAGAGGAAAGTGGCTCTACTTTGACAGCAAAATGACCTTCTCTCTCAAGGTCAAGTGGTGTTGGAGGGTAGAATGACTAAAAGCTCCCCAAACCCTGCCTGCCAACCACTGGCACTACCCCATTATTCTGCACCCACCATGGTGACCACACTGGCTTGTTGTGCCAGGCTGTATGTGCCGTCCCCCTGTGTAAGAAGGCTTTTCTGTGTGACTGTCAGTCTTTCTCATGGGTTATTGTTACATATTTCATCAGGCCCTTTTGTTTGATGTTGTTTGCCAGGGAAACCAGTCTCATGAAATCTGGACCGTACCACCTCACTTTTTTTTGTACCTTTATTTAACTACGCAAGTCAGTTAAGAACAAATTCTTATTTTACAATGACGGCCCAACCCTCCCCTAACCCGGACGACGCTGGGCCAATTGTGCGCCGCCCTATGGGACTCCCAATCACGGCCCGTTGTGATACTTCCTGGGATCGAACCAGGGTCTGTAGTGCCGTCTCTAGCACTGAGATGAAGTGCCTTAGACCGCTGCCCCACTCAGGTGGGTTTCCAGTGTGACTCCCAAATGATGAAATGGAAGGACTAGTAAGTGGTAAGGGGTGCACCCTGCTGCATAATAAAGAGGCCCCTTATGCATATTAATATGAGCACTCTGCATAATGCCTACACCATGTGACACGCTCAGTAGCACACAGTCATCCTGTCGGTTAGGCTTTATCTTGCCCACGTTTCACTACTATTATTTATGTCCACATTCCTCCATACAGGGATCCCCTACCTCTTACTCATCAGCCCCACCCTCACCCATCTTAACTCCTCCGCCCCCAGCTGCCAGCCTCGTTCCCACACACTCCTCCCTCACACACACACTCATGACTTCTTCAAACATACGGCGGAGGTGTGTGCGATGCCAAACGAGAACCTCGTTACCTCCCCTCCCTCTTGGCTGGCTGGTGGAAAGCTTTTGGAAGAACTACAGCGACATCTGCATGTGCTGCGGCTGCAGAGCGCC
Organism: Oncorhynchus tshawytscha; assembly: GCF_018296145.1. Classification (NCBI taxonomy): domain Eukaryota; kingdom Metazoa; phylum Chordata; class Actinopteri; order Salmoniformes; family Salmonidae; genus Oncorhynchus; species Oncorhynchus tshawytscha. The sequence continues at coordinate 65,959,102 of NC_056440.1, read as the reverse complement.
AGGCTGATACCCGCTATGCTGCGCCGGGCTTCTCCTGCCAGACTGCTCCCCGCCGTACCGCCCCTCCGCCCACACTACCCCTCCGGCTCTCATTACTCAAATGACTAAACAACGCTAATTGTGCGGTGTGTGAAGCTCGCTTCATTTGAATATTCCTGCATATGGCCTGAGGGGATTTGCCTCGCAAGGGGACGGACCTAGCCAGGAAGTCTTGAAGTTTGGGCATCCACAATTAGCTGAGCCAGGCGGGCGCTGCTCTCTCTGCACGGGGCTTATTTTACCTGGAGTTACGCCGATTATTTTTTCTTTTGAATTAAACGACACAGCGAAGATCAGATCCTCCTTTATTTGAGGTTTAAAGGCCTCAACATTCTTAGTAACTTTAACTGAATTTATGATGGGAAAAAATATATATATACCTTCTAAAAAAATTTTTGGGGGGGGATTATCATATTGAAAATTGACAAAGTGTGAGAAATAAAATATAATAAAAATAAACATCTTTAGCAAAGTCCCACGATTGATTTTATGTTGAACTGAAACGGTGGGGGGAGACAGAAACGGTCCACAATCTGTACGCCTTAATTAATAGTGTGTGTGTGTGTGTGTGTGTGTCTTGGGAGCCAACAATGCACCCCTTGTGTCCCATCACAAAAGGACAGTGCGCCAGACAGAGGGGGAGGGGGGGGATTTCTGGAATCAGAAACAATAGATTAATCGCCTGTAATGATTTAATACAGGCAATCAGAGTCCAGGCAAGCATATTAATTTGCGCATAAATTACACAACATTTATTTTTCAGATCGGGGGGGTTAGCATGTGTGGGCAGTTGGTTTTGTCTTTTCCCAGGGACATCATGGTGAAGGTTTGCGACAGAATGCCCCCAGCGATTCCCACGCCTATCCCTGTGCCGCAAGTCACCAGGTTTCAGCTCCCCTGGTCCCACACCCCGACCTGCTGGCGCTGCCCGCCCGCTGCCAGTCGCAGCTTGCCGCCTTGCCAAGTAGAGAATGTTAAACCATTACAGCAGGTCAAACATAATTAAGAGCAAAATGCCCGCTTCCTCATCATGATTTTGTTGTATTAATGATATCCAGAGATCATAGAAAACATATTTGCGATTTGTTCTCCGCTAAGTCTTCTGTGAAAAAATAGGGGGAAAAAATCCATTCTGTGACAAGGTGCTGTAATTAAAGGGAGCACATTTTTTTCCAAATCGTCCTGCAATAATTGACTATAACCATAGATATCCACATCATTTACATACACACACACACACACACATACTGTATGTATGACGAGTCCTTGCTGCGCAGATTGGAAGACACTCAATTAATCCGAGTTGGAAAGGTTGAGCGCGCCCACTTTTTTTTAATTAACGTTGAATTAAAACGAATTGGCAGGTTGCCGGAAAGCAGGCGCACGGCTTTGAAGATTGCCATCGCATAATGAGTCGCTCTTTCCTTTTTTACACTTTGGGCTCCTCCATTTCCACTCCCTCGCTCTCCGCTGCCAGTTGCCAATGTGCCTTAGCGATTTAATGATATGCAAATGAAATATGCATAAAACCATTCTGCTGAAGGATGATTAAGCACAGAGGACATTAGCCTGTGCCCGCCACAGTGTCTGTTGTCTCCTCTCCATTCCGCTTCGCCCGGCGCCAACGACAGACACCACTGGAACAAAGCTCAATACTAATTATAGGAGAACACTAATAATATCCAATTGAGAGAAATTAAATTCCAGGCAGGGTATATTCTCACTTCTGTTTTGTAAGATCCACATCCAGAGAAGTGAAGGCAAAGTCCCCAGAGCTGAGGACTGGAGCTGTAGAGAGCAGAGAGGAAAGGAGAGGAGGCAGAGACCAGGTTTTCCAGGATAGCACTTGAAGAGACTAGCATTGCCAAGCATTGCAGGAGCTTTTCTCTGCTTGTTTGTTAGTAGTGTTGCATTATTTGAATGCTGTCTTATTATAGAAGGAAGGAAAATATCCCCCCTTTCTCAATTTCTCTCTCAATTTCCCCCCTTTCTCCCTCCAGTTTTCTGCTGCGAGCTCTCATTTTTTGGTAATCCATTTGTGTAATGAAGACGTGGCGCAATTAACATCCCCCATGGAATTAAATAAAAGGCCGATCATCCAAACCTCATTAGCTCCGAAAGATTATAATATCCACACGCGTTCCGCCGTGAAGGTTACGGGAAAAAACACAACAGAATTACGAATTAAACCGTTAATTGTGTATATTTGGATCGCGGTTTAAGCGACCGCAGCTTAGATGCCCAAAAAGATGCCACCATCCATACCAGCCTTTCCTTACTGGTGGCAGCCTGGCTCTGACATCTTGGTGGTGTATGCCAAGACAGTGTAGGAAGCACAAAGATCTTATAATCCCTCCCTTTGGATGGCTTCTTCAATTATTCATATTCCACAACCGTGCCCTGTTGTCCAACAAGAGGGGAAAAAAAGTTTGGGATATCCATTTGTGATGGCCGATGGCTGATGTTGATTTCTTCCTCGCTAAATGTTATAATTATTCCGGTGCAATTAGTGAATTTAACGAAACCCTCCAATCTGTCTGTTTGCAGCGGCGCCTATCCTTGGCTCTGTGCCCGATGCCAGTGGACCTCGCGGGAACCACGGCAACGTTCTTCCGGACCCCGTAAGTACCAAGACCCGCGACCCGAACCGGTTGGTACCCCATCTGCATCTGTTCCTCATAGTTTACCCCTTCCACTTTACGCCAATAAAAACACTGGAAGGGTGGAGTTTGGTAGTTCCTTTGGTTGGTTGGCAAGGAGGGGGCAAACTAAAAAGCGTGGGTGAGGGGGTGCCGAAAGTGTTCCCAAGGCCCCCCTACCCTAGCCTGGAAGAGTTGCGGGCAGGCCAGCTGGGGTAGGGTATCTCCTCCACACCCCACCAGTGTGTGTGTCTGCAGCCAGGGCTGCTGCATCTGTCCCCCTGCCTCCTGTGCCCCTGCCCCCTCCACTGAGTTCCAGCATGTCTGTTGTCTGTGTGGCATCCCCCTCGCCTCAATCTGGTTCCCATACTGGTGGATGCTGTATAGAGCCTACAGCCTGAGCCATTCATCTCCCTGGTGATTGCTGTGAATGTAGATAAATCACAAATCACACACACACACACACACACACACACACACACACACACACACACACACACACACACACACACACACACACACACACACACACACGCGCCTGCCTCTCTGGCATAGCTTTGCTTGCTGCTGAAGTAGATTTTCATTCTTTCTGCTTTTGCCTTTTATTAAAATTATTTTTAAAGAAGTTGTTCCTGTCACGCATAAATCCCACACACCTGGAAGAAACCATGATGCGCGATAAGTTTTTCTTTGGCGAAAAACAAAAAGTACAATTTAAACGAACGCAGAGAGAAAAGTAAATGAATTCCTGTCTGTCCGCTGATTATAATTTGTGTTGGAGGTTCATTAGTATGCATATTCATGTTTGCAGTTTTTTTTCTTTTTGTGTGTGTGTGTCTTTGTAAACAGCTGCTGTTGAGACCTTGGCACAGTCCCTCAGGTCCTTTCTTCCTCCCTCCTCTCTTGTGGCAGGCAGGCGATTGGCAGGTTGGCAGCATCTGCGGCAGGGAGGCAGGCAGCAGTGCCCATGGTAGACATTCCTCACTGCAGTGCCTGCCAGCTGGCTTGATGAGAGCTGGAGGAAAATGGTGTGGTGGGGGGGTTGGCACATAAACCCGCACCCGCTTCAAACACTCCCCTCCCCACAGAACAGCTTGCCGCTTTTGTTTTGTCTTGTTTTCCCCTCTTTGTTTTGTTTGAAATCTTTCCCGTTCCTTTCATTCCGTCCGTCGCGCTAATTAACAGAGCAAACTTTTGTTGTTCTAATTAGTCATTTGAAGCACTTGATGGTCTTTGTTTGCACTTGGCTTTCTTTATCTTTGCCAAGCGACCCACGACGGGTGCCCAATCGTGTTGATTTGCTCTTGATCGTTGTGTACCATCTCTCACCCCCGTCCATTTTTCCGCGACAGATCCCACCGCGTTCCCGCTGGTACACCTCTCGAAGATCGTGGGTACCAAATCACCACCGCTCCCCGGGCATCCTCAGAAGCGGTGACTTTCCCGCAAATCCGTAACGCCACCTTCCAGATAGACATGGTGCCTTTTCATCGCCGGTGTTTTCCTAGGGTGCGCCGTGACTGCCGAGGAGCAGGTTGGCATGGCGTACGCTGCCTGGCTGGCTGGTCGGTTGCCTGGCACAGGGGGTTGTGCTTGAGAAGGGAGAGCAAGAGAGAGAGAGAGGGAGGCGCTTATTTTTGTCCCGCCCCCCTGTCATCTCTAGGACAACACCACAAGCTGCAAGTTTCTCTATGTTGGTTGTTCTCAAATTTCCACTTCCCCCACCAGTCCCTTGTGGCAGAGCCCATTTCCTTAATCTCCCCTGGTCCCTGGCTCCTTCGCCAGCCCCCTGGCATCCTGCGCTGTGGTCCACCTATCGTCTTTTGTTTTTTGTTTTCAAGCCGATACGTCCTCCCTCCACTCCTTGCCACCATGCTATGCCAAGCGCTCCATCCCAACCCCCAAGGTGTCCCCTGAAATGTATCCAGGTGCACCGCTCTTCTCTTCCCATCGTCAGAAGGCTCCTTTCTTCTGTAATCTGGGGCAGCAGATGTTCTCCTCTTCTCCTCTGCGGTGGCGTTGACTTGACGTTGAGCCTTGGCTCCAGAACCCCATCCGCACTCTAACTTCTACTATTTGTAAAACACCCACCCTCCCCAATAAAGTCCCAACCCTGGCGTGGCACTAGCTACCAAATCAGGCGGGGGTCTTTTCGTCTCCCTGTCTACATCTAGCCGCCTACCCCCGAGAGCGAACGCGAGTCCGCCCTGGCGCTACCACTGACTGGATGGCACTGTGCCAGCTTCTCTCTGCCATCATCTGCATTCGCTGCTTGTTTCTCTCGCTCGCCCACCCCCTCTCTTCTGTTTCTCCCTCTCTTACCCTCCCCTCCTTCTCCACCCGAATCCCCCTTTTGTTCTATAGGCTTGACATTAATTAACATGTGGGTTAATTGACTCTAAAAGCTGATTAATTGCTCTTAACATCTCCCATAGACTGGCTAGCTTTGTGTCGCGCCCCGCGCCCCCTTCTGCCTGGCACCGTCTGTGCCTCTACCTTGCCCTAGCTAGCCTCCAAGTTGGCTGGTGCTAGTAGAGGAGCAGAGAGATAGCTAGCCCTGCAGCCAGCAGCTCTGGTATAGTGTAGTGTTATAGACGTGAGTGAGCAGTGCCCCTACCCCACTGTACACTGGGAAGGATCTCAGGCTGCTTATTGGACTATAGCTGATCGCAGTTGACGTTTTGCTGTCTGATCCCACCGCAGGATGTTGCAATGGCATTTTGTTATAAATAATCAAAGTCCTCCTGCAATCACCTCCCACCCCTTTTTCTATCTACCCTTCTCCTCCCTTTTTCACCCTCCCTCTCTCCACCCTCTCTGTCCCTCTCTCTCTTTCTGTCTCTAAACTAATACACTTTCACACCAGCAGATACCAACTCTCCTGTCCTGTCTTGCCTTTTCACTCTTTTCTATGACCATCTGTTTAGCTTTTTCCCATTTTTTTAAACGAACTTCGAGGATTAAATGGATAACGAATCAAAGTTGTAAATAAATTGCCATGTTTTTGGTCGTTTTTCTAATAGCGCTCCTTATGTACCGTGCGGTAATTATCTTTTCTCTCTTGTTGTTAGCGGTTTCGGGGAACCTCGCTGAGAATTAGCCTGAATTAGCTACATCTGTCATATTTGATTAGGTAATTATCTTGGCCACACCGCTTTCTGTCTTTTATTTTTTCTGGTCGTTCTGAACGGAGCTGATGAGGTTAAAAATGAGAGACAGAGCGGGTTTTAATTATTAAATAATATGCCCCCCTCTGAAAGGGGTCTGCCAAGTGCCGTTAATTAGCCAGGCTGCTGCTCGCATTAATAGTCAAGGTAGAACAGACTCATTAAGACACAGCAACGCTCTCTCCCTCTCTCTCTCTCTCTCTCACACGCACACACACACAGCCAGGTTACCAGGTGCCTCAGGATATACAGTAGGCTTGCTCCTTTAGTCTATCATTCCCCTCTCTCCCTGCCTGTGTTTAGATTTGATATGGGTCTGGTCGTAAGCTGTTTAATTGCTGATGTTCTTAGTGTTGACTCTTTTCCCTGCGATCTCCCTGTTGTGTCTTTTGGTGGGGCGGTGAGATCCCTCGCAGCGGCTCCGTCTGGCGCTGGTGTTTTGGGGAGGCTGCGATAGGATGGTGAGACGGGGCGCTGGCACACCACTCCACAGGGCTGAATCTCGCTATTCTCTCCTCTTTCACACCCTTTAGTTTTTCCCCTGTTATTAAATAAAAAGGAGCATGAGGCAACTGAGGCAACAAGAGGCATCCATTATGCAAATTAAATGCTATTTGCATAATGTCTTACGCCAGGAATATGCAAATGGAGCGTATAATTTATGAGCTCCTGCATCTGTCTCAGTGTTCCCATAACTTACAAAGAGGATATTTTTGTTCTACACCCTCTCTTCTCCCCTCTTCTCCAGGCTGGCACAGACACACACAGTCTCACACACACCATACCCATGCAAAACAAGCACACACTCTATTCTCACAAAAGGGTTGGTGGCTGTGTGTACCATGGCTGGCAGACTGATGGGGGATAAGGAGGCAGGCTAAGGAAGGGAAGGGGAGGGTTGGTGTGATGGAAGACATGGTGAGAGGGGCACATAAAACCCCTTTACAAAGGAACAGTAGCAGAAGCACATTTTCTATAATAAATTAAAGGACACTAATGTGGGCCGGATGATGGGAAGCCCCTGTGCTTTTTGACTTTTGTTTTGTCTTTGCGAGAGAATATGGTCCTGCCTCTTCTGGCTTTCTTTGATGCCAGCTTTTGGACTTGAGATTTCTGCCTGTCACAGGAGCTGGTAGCTAATCCTCATCTGGAGGGTTTCCTCAGGAGTCAGTCTGAAGAAGACAGAACAGCGCCGGCCGGGATGGAGAGGAGAGAAGAGGGAGAGGCTGCATCTGAAGGCATGTGTGTCGGCTCCCCTCCACACAGCCTCCAGTACCCAGGGCTGCAACATGTCAACCCAGCCCAGCCAAGTCCTCCTCACCTCAGCACTGCTACAACCCGGACCAGAACTAGGAGAAAACCCGGAAGCATCCATGTTGTCTGATCTGAACCACAACTGTTTTATTTGAGCCTTTTCCTCCTCAGCCTTCTGTCCCTGTTTTTTTTCCTCACCCCGGGTTATTGTAATCACCAGACTGTTTTGCATACTTGATCTGTGGCTAATGTCTGAAGTGACAATACCACATTGTTGAAGAGACAGAAAGCCACAGACGACATGTGTTGGAGAAAAACACGCCCACTTCTGCACTACGGTGTTGGGTATAGAGAGACAAACTTTGGATGGTTTCGCTGTGTTTGAAAAATACATTTCTCTTCAGGGCCTCCAGACCTCTTTTTTTTCCGTCCTCGTCTTCTTGCTGGCGACCTGGTGGCTTTTCCTCTCTTTGTATGTGTCCCACACACGGATGGATGGCAGCTGGGGAGGCTGTGTGTATGTGTGCCAGGACAGAACCCCCCGTCACACACAGGACCAGTGTGCCCGCCTCCCACTGAGCCCAGGGGCATCTGCTGCCTACTCCTCTCTGCTTTCCTGGTAGCAGCTAAGCATTGTAGAGTTCAGAGATGATGCGGGCACCGCTGTGTGTGTGTGTGTGTGATGGCTTTCTGGTATACAGCTCAAACACTCACACAGGGTGTGTCACCTTGACTCCAGGCATTGCAGGATTCTCTATTGCAGTGATCAGATCTCAGTATTGGATGGACAGAAGATTCTTCCATGGGAATATTGGCTTTGCTTCTGTATCCGTGCTGTGTGTGCCCATGGCTCGGGCTTGGACTGTCACTCGCTAGGCTATACTGTACTTACAGCCTTCGGATCCTGCTACAGCCACTGTTAATTAGAGCGCCGTGATCATTATCCGTATCCATTTAATTCATCGCTGCTCTCAATTATCGTTTCTGATTCACATTTGTTTGTTTTGTGTATATTGGCGCAGTGTGATTGGAAAGATTTTCTGGGTGTACGTATGTGTTATTTTTGCAATCGCAATTATATCAGGAATTAGCGTTTAACTGCTGGCTTAATTATGCCGCTCAGACCTTTCATTATTCACATGCATGATAATGAGATTCTCAATGAAATGTTGAATATTCACACCAACGCACGTGCTATGAATATCAGCTGCAGGTCATCAAGAGCAATGTATAACAAATGGCATTTCCAGTGTTTGTTCTTTTCCATTACATTTCCCTTACATTTCCCAAGTGTTCATGTAGTTAAATCGCAAAGTGCAATTGAGACTATAATTGACAATACAAACGCAGAGTAGTAGTCATTGGCTAAATTAGCAATGTCAAATATAACTAGGTCTGTGTTTTTTAAATCCATTTCGCCCTCATTTTCTCTAACGAGACCAGCAATTGTTAGTTCACAGTTTAGTTGCCCTATTTTTATTTTTTATTTTAAATCTAATGTACTGTAGCCTATGTGACTCTGGCTCATTATTTTATGTGGCACATTACTTTCACCTGGCCCCTGTCAGTGAAATTGTTGCTCTTATTTTTATTTATGTGTTGAACTGACGTGTGGAGCTATTCTGGCATAAGTGAGAAAGTAGATTTAAAGCCCTGAAAATACCTCCACACTTCTTGTGCTCTCATCAAACAGGAATAGAATTTCATTTCATTCTCCGAAAAAGCCAAAGAAAAGCAATTTAAAATCTGATTTAACTTTGGTTTGAAGTTCTTTTGGAGGTCTGTACAGGACAGCTGAGTGGCCTGCCATTGCCACTTGTATATATCCACAGTCTGGAAAAAAAAATATCAGGGCATTTGGGAAAGCAAATAAAACTGCATTTAAAGGGAAATGGGAGAGAGACAGAAACGGAAAGACATGACATTGGGCTTCCAAAAGGATGCTTTGTTTCGGAAATAGGCCCACCTTTGCTTTAGATTCAAACTGTGTGTTTGGAAGTCTTGATCACCAAGTTTCTCAACTATTTCATAAGCACACTTGATGATACGAATAACAATGCACGAACGGACCAAAGAGACACAAAGTAATGTATGATTGCAGTTTGCTTAGGTTTTGTGCTTGCTAGTATATTTAAAATGTATGTAGTTCTGTCCTTAAGCTATTGTTGTCTATTAAGGTTCTGTATTATGTCATGTTTTGTGCTTTTGTGTGGACTCCAGGGAGAGAGCTGCTGCTTTTGCAACAAAACTTGTCCCGATTGAGGCTGATTCCCTGACCTGTCAATGTTCTTAATTTGCTGTTTTATAATTTTGTTATACTCCTGTGAATTCTGTTTTTTTTTTAGTGCCTATAGTTTTTCATGTCGTCTGTCTAATTGTGTAATGACTTGGTGCTGCCTATCTTGGCCAGGACACTTTTGAAAAATAGATTTCAAATCTCAATGAGCCCTTCCTGGTTAAATAAAGGTTAAATAAAATACAAATAATAAGTATACAAATAAAATCGTAAACCCTAGTAACTGCATAATACAAACAGCAGATGTTTACTTTGGCTAGTTGAATAGACACTTCCTGTTGAAACCCCAAAATAGTTTTGAGCTGTAATTCTATTCCAAAAAACGTAGGAGAAAATATCACAGTATCCTAACCAGCAGTATTGTGATGCAGCATATCAATGTATACAGCATTGACTCCCACAATTCCAATAAGGTGTAGGCCTAATTAACTGTGAATGGTTCAGTGGTGTTCATCATGTTTTCAAGTTTGAATGTTTTAAATGCTGTTATTGCACTACTTACGTGCACAATGTTGTATCAAAGAGGTGTGTTAGAAAAAATAAATGACCAAAGCATTATTTACCACGATGGCTTATGTTTTCCTTGTGATATGGATGTGTCTTTGAGCCCTTTGCCAGTACACAGACACATACAGTGCCTCTTCTGGTGACTCATTTAAGCAGGAAGACATTATATGGTTATGTGTCAGTCTCAATACCTCTTTCATAGTATTGACTATGCAAGAGGTTGTAGTTAGTGTTTAGTTAGCGGGGCTCAGTGTCTGCACTACTGCAGTAACGGCAGTTTAAATGAACATTCTAATGAATATATGAGTATAGCTCCTCGTAAGATGAGTAGAGCCATTGAGCACTTCAGATGGGCTGTTAGAGTGTTATGCCATCAGTTAATTTGTTGAGTTAATTAGATTTCTCTTCAGTATAGAAGCCATGTTATTTGATACCCTCAGTCAATCAGCATGTTATTTCTGGCCTCTAGTTATGTGAATGGAACAATAATGACTGTCTTGGCCACAAGTGGGTGTTCAGGCTGGTGATGCTCTTTGTTAAGGTGTCTGATGAATGTTTGAACTTTGTGTTGGAGACATACATGAGTTTCAAGAGCTTAATACTGTAAAGAGTTGAAGTCTGAAGTTGACATACACTTAGGTTGGAGGCATTAAAACTCGTTTTTCAACCACTCCACACATTTCTTGATAACAAACTATAGTTTTGGCAAGTCGGTTAGGACATCTACTTTGTGCATGACACAAGTCATTTTTCCAACAATTGTTTACAGACATATTATTTCACTTATAATTCACTGTATCACAATTCCAGTGGGTCAGAAGTTTACATATACTAAGTTGATTGTGCCTTTTAAACAACTTGGACAATTCCAGAAAATGATGTCATGGCTTTAGAAGCTTCTGATAGGCTAATTGACATAATCTGAGTCAATTGGAGGTGTACCTGTGGATATATTTCAAGGCCTACCTTCAAACTCAGTGCCTCTTTGCTTGACATCATGGGAAAATCTAAAGAAATCAGCCAAAACCTCAGAAAAAACATTGGAGACCACAAGTCTGGTTCATCCTTGGGAGCAATTTCCAAACGCCTGAAGGTACCACGTTCTTCTGTACAAACAATAGTACGCATGTATAAACACCATGGGACCACGCAGCGATCATAACGCTCAGGAAGGAGACACATTCTGTCTCCTAGAGATTAACGTGCTTTGGTGCGAAAAGTGCAAATCAATCCCAGAACAGCAGCAAAGGACCTTGTGAAGATGCTGGAGGAAACAGGTACAAAGTATCTATATCCACAGTAAAACGAGTCCAGTATCAACATAACCTGAATGGTCACTCAGCAAGGAAGAAGCCACTGCTCCAAAACCGCCGTAACAAAGCCAGACTACGGTTTGCAACTGCACATGGGGACAAAGATCGTACTTTTTGGAGAAATGTCCTCTGGTCTGATGAAACAAAAATAGAACTGTTTGGCCATAATGACCATCGTTATGTTTGGAGGAAAAAGGACACCATCCAAACAATGAAGAATGGGGGTGGCAGCATCATGTTGTGGGGGTGCTTTGCTGCAGGAGGGACTGGTGCACTTCACAAAATTGATGGCATCATGTGGAACGAAAATTATGTGGATATATTGAAGCAACATTTCAAGACATCAGTCAGGTAGTTAAAGCTTGTTTGCAAATGGGTCTTCTAAATGGACAATGACCCCAGGCATACTTCCAAAGTTGTGGCAAATGGCTTAAGGACAACAAAGTCAAGGTATTGGAGTGGCCATTACAAAGCCCTGACCTCAATCCTGTAGAAAATGTGTGGGCAGAACGGAAAAGGCGTGTGCGAGCAAGGAGGTCTACAAACCTGACTCAGTTACACCAGCTCTGTTACTTATCGTGGGAAGCTTGTGGAAGGCTACCCGACACGTTTGACCTAAGTTAAACAATTTAAAGGCAATCCTACCAAATACTAATTGAGTGTATGTAAACTTCTGACCCAGTGGGAATGTGATGAAAGAAATAAAAGCTGAAATAAATAATTATCTCTACTATTTTTCCGACATTTCGCATTCTTAAAATAAAGTGGTGATCCTAACTGATCTAAGACAGGGAATTTTTACTGGGATTAAATGTCAGGAATTGTGAAAAACTGAGTTTAAATGTACACTGCTCAAAAAAATAAAGGGAACACTTAAACAACACAATGTAACTCCAAGTCAATCACACTTCTGTGAAATCAAACTGTCCACTTAGGAAGCAACACTGATTGACAATACATTTCACATGCTGTTGTGCAAATGGAATAGACAACAGGTGGAAATTATAGGCAATTAGCAAGACACCCCCAATAAAGGAGTGGTTCTGCAGGTGGGGACCACAGACCACTTCTCAGTTCCTATGCTTCCTGGCTGATGTTTTGGTCACTTTTGAATGCTGGCGGTGCTTTCACTCTAGTGGTAGCATGAGACGGAGTCTACAACCCACACAAGTGGCTCAGGTAGTGCAGCTCATCCAGGATGGGGATGGGACATCAATGCGAGCTGTGGCAAGAAGGTTTGCTGTGTCTGTCAGCGTAGTGTCCAGAGCATGGAGGCGCTACCAGGAGACAGGCCAGTACATCAGGAGACGTGGAGGAGGCCATAGGAGGGCAACAACCCAGCAGCAGGACCGCTACCTCCGCCTTTGTGCAAGGAGGAGCAGGAGGAGCACTGCCAGAGCCCTGCAAAATGACCTCCAGCAGGCCACAAATGTGCATGTGTCTGCTCAAACGGTCAGAAACAGACTCCATGAGGGTGGTATGAGGGCCCGACGTCCACAGGGGGGGTTGTGCTTACAGCCCAACACCGTGCAGGACGTTTGGCATTTGCCAGAGAACACCAAGATTGGCAAATTCGCCACTGGCGCCCTGTGCTCTTCACAGATGAAAGCAGGTTCACACTGAGCACATGTGACGCCGTGGAGAACGTTCTGCTGCCTGCAACATCCTCCAGCATGACCGGTTTGGCGGTGGGTCAGTCATGGTGTGGGGTGGCATTTCTTTGGGGGGGCCGCACAGCCCTCCATGTGCTCGCCAGAGGTAGCCTGACTGCCATTAGGTACCGAGATGAGATCCTCAGACCCCTTGTGAGACCATATGCTGGTGCAGTTGGCCCTGGGTTCCTCCTGGGTTCCTCCTAATGCAAGACAATGCTAGAACTCATGTGGCTGGAGTTTGTCAGCAGTTCCTGCAAGAGGAAGGCATTGATGCTATGGACTGGCCCACCCGTTCCCCTGACCTGAATCCAATTGAGCACATCTGGGACATCATGTCTCGCTCCATCTACCACCACAGACTGTCCAGGAGTTGGCGGATGCTTTAGTCCAGGTCTGGGAGGAGATCCCTCAGGAGACCATCCGCCACCTCATCAGGAGCATGCCCAGGCGTTGTAGGGAGGTCATACAGGCACGCGGAGGCCACACACACTACTGAGCCTGATTTTGACTTGTTTTAAGGACATTACATCAAAGTTGGATCAGCCTGTAGTGTGGTTTTCCACTTTAAATTTGAGTGTGACTCCAAATCCAGACCACCATGGGTTGATAAATTTGATTTCCATTGATCATTTTTGTGTGATTTTGTTGTCAGTACATTCAACTATGTAAAGAAAAAAGTATTTAATAAGAATATTTCATTCATTCAGATATAGGATGTGTTATTTTAGTGTTCCCTTTATTTTTTTGAGCAGTGTATTTGGCTAAGGTGTATGTAAACTTCTGTCTTCAACTGTAAGTCGATGACATAGACTGATCAGGTGAATCCAGGTGAAAGCTATGATTCCTTATTGATGTCACTTGTTAAATCCACTTCAATCAGTGTAGATGAAGGGGAGGAGACCTGTTAAAGAATATTTTTTAAGCCTTGAGACAATTGTGACATGGATTGTGTGCCATTCAGAGGGTGAATGGGCAAGTCAAAATATTTAAGTGCCTTTGAATGGAGTATGGTAGTAGGAGCCAGGTGCACCGGGTTGTGTCAAGAACTGCAACGCTGCTGGGTTTTTCCACACTCAAAAGTATCCCATGTGTATCAAGAATGGTCCACCACCCAAAGGACATCCACCCTACTTGATACAACTGAGGGAAGCATTGGAGTCAGCATGGGCCAGCATCCCTGTGAAACGCTTTTGACAACTTGTAGAGGAATATCCCGACAAATTGAGGCTTTTCTGAGGGCAAAAGGGGGGGTGCAACTAAATATTAGGACGTTGTTCCTAATGTTTGGTTTAGCCAGTGTATATTTCATTGTGTAAGAGCTGTCTCTCACAAGACATAAACAGAATGTTTTCTTCTCCCTGTCACATTCTCAAGCTCCTTTCTGCTCTTCCTATGACTGTCTTGTTTCTGAACTTGTCCTTCAATGTTTTCTTTAAGATTTCCTTAAGAATAAGCCATAATACATTTCCCCTGTGATTATGAATAAGTGGTGGACTTAATGAGCCTTTTGTAGGGTGGAATTAGCCTTCCATTTTAGCAATCATCATTTTGTATTTATCTTGGAAAACAACAAAAAAAATGGGTTCAATTTTAAACTTCTGTACTCACATACCTGGTACAATGTAATTACATTCCCTTATAGTTTTTCCATAATAGATTTATAATGTCAAGTGTTGCATGGTGAGTGTTCAACAATAAACCTGTCTCAAGAAGTGGGGAAAAGAGACAGACACTGGAGCTGGGTGATTGAAGGGAAAATGGAGACGCTGTTGGAAGAGACACTCCAGTGTGGATCTTTTTTAATGGAGGCGTATGAATGGGAAGTGCGGCTAGATTGCTGCCCTATTGAAAATCCCCTTCACATTCATTGCGCTCTTTGACCCTGAGGTACGTATCAGAGGCCGAGCATTTATTTCAACACAACATGTTCTCTCATAAAAGTGGCAATCTTGCTGTAACGGCATGAAGGTTTTAGCTCACTGAGTAACAGCACCTGAAATCACACAGACACAAATGGGCCCATCCATGAATGATGGAGGCAGTCCATGTAGAAGCACACGGCACAAAGACAGCCAGGCTGCACTCTCTCTCTAATGATATAATTTCCCTTCATTCCTGGTAAACAACCACCACTCTCATTTGCTGTGTAGGACTCTTTGATGGGGAATACAATAGTCTTTGCTGTTGTATCATGGTGGGATCATCCAGATCCGTTCCATGTCCATGGGTACATTGTGTTTCAGTGGTCCTAGCCTGGTTTATAGAGTTAATATAAATGCCTGGCTAGGAACCAGCCAGACTACCATTAACCTGAGCAGCACTGTGTGTGGAGGCCTGTGGAACAGCAGCCTTGTGTTCCAGTATTCCGCCATGGGCTTCACAGGGACGCTTTAGTCTGGCCTTGCCCAGCCCTGATAAAGCCCACACTTATCACACATGATTGATTTGTTTACCTATTTGAGGCCGGCCCACTCATCATGTGTCTTATCCCTGACTGATGTGTTCTCATTCTCTCTCCTTCCCCTCCTCTCCCTCTCTTTCCCCTCTCTCTCTTCTGCACACACAGCTTTCTGAGTTGACTTTATATTTATATACATGTGTATATATTGTAAAACGACAATACCCGGTCATCATTCTTCCAGCCACCCGGATGCTTGATGTAGGAGGTTGATGTGCTGATAGGATCCGAGGCCTTGGCGAGTTCCATTTCTCATTTGAAGCAGCCAGTCAGACACTCTTGGCCATTGTACTTGATAAGGGCACGGATCGGCTAGGCCGGTTAAAGGACTCCTGCAGGTCTCCGGTTAACATGGTGAACAAAAGCCCAGAGTGAATATCCCACCCGACCTCATTCAGCTCTGTAGTAAGGCCTGCTGCTGGGAAAGGATGAGGTTAGAGAGTGATGGCTGTACAATGCATCTCTGGTTTCACTCTACAGTCCTCTTGACACTTGCTCTTAGCCAGGTAGCTAGCAAAGTTCCATCTGGTTTTTCAAGGTTTAAAGACACTTGAAACTTCAGGGTTACAGGCAAGGGAAAACTGTATTTCAATTGAGCTTTCTATTGGCCTTCATCACCCAATGTTATCATGATTGATATTTTTTATAATCTCAAGGTCAGTTTTCCTCTAAAACTATCCAATATCTTTTTCAATGTCTATCTGAATCTCATCAGTTGTCAGGGCCTGAATTTAGGTAGAACACTGATTTGAACAAATGTTTCTATTTCTAAACCATTTTTAGAATAGATTCCCTCTACAAAGTTACGTTTTCAACTAAATTCACGCAAGTGGGCAGGGGAGGAGCATGGGACGGAAGCAATCTTTCCCCAATGAAAGCAGTGCAGGCTAGCTTGATTTCAAGCAAATACGACACACATAGTTATATTGTTTTATTTTACTATAACTGGATTACATCTCCCATCCAAATGTTGTGAATGATATACTGTAACGGTCGTCGTATGAAGGAGAAGAGGAGGACCAAGGTGCAGCGTGGCATGTGTCCATATTTATTAAAATGAACACGGAAATAACAAAAATACCAAAGAGAAACGACCGAAAACAGTTATGGATGGTGCAGACACACAACAGAAAACAATCACCCACGAAACACAATAGAAAACAGGCTCCCTAAATATGGTTCTCAATCAGGGACAATGATTGACAGCTGCCTCTGATTGAGAACCATACCAGGCCAAACACAGAAATAGCAAATCATAGAAAAACTAACATAGACAACCCACCCAACTCACGCCCTGACCATACTAAAACAAAGACATAACAAAAGAATTAAGGTCAGAACGTGACCTATATACTGAGTGTACAAAACATTAGGAACACCGGCTCATTCCATGACAGATTGACTAGGTGAAAGCTAGTGGAGCAATGGATCACATAATTCTCGGCTTGGATCATAAGTCACGGATCGGATCATTTTTCGGAGTCAAATATAACTTTGCTTTCCATTTATTACTTAAAGAACACTTAAAGCAAGGAACTTTTCAATTTAAAAAAAAATCTTAAAATAAAATATTCAATACTCAATTGATCAATTAAAGTGCAATATGAGGCATGATACCTTCTTCCTTTGAACAATAGTGAATGAAAGAAATGTCCGTGTCCACATCATCAAAAAAGTACAAAAATAAAGAAAAGCAGACCTGAGCTTATAACTGCACAATACTTGTCTACATTGTCTGGGGAGAGGGGAGACCTCTTTACAGTCACTATGTCCCCTGCCGTGGAGAACACCCTCTCGCTAGGAAATCAAGTGTCAAGCACAGCCAGGGAGCATCTTGCCACCATGGCAAGATAGTTTTTCCATTGTTTTTCCACCATGCCAGTGGATCACCATCCACTGGAACGCCGCTTGCTGTTTTGTAGGATGCCACCTCCTCTTTGATGGTGTTGGCAAACGTCTTGCCTGTGTCCTTACTCGCAAAGGTCTCACCGAAAAACTCCTTCATGGCCAAATTATTTTGAGGAGGAGATGCCTCTGAGTCTGCTCCTGTCGGCTCTGTGGCTTGACCCCGCAGAAAGAAATGACTTGATCTATTAAACTAACTAATTATATATTTTCATATTTCATAGAACTATAATTGTGGCAATAACATTTAATAAAATCCATTATTATTCCAAATAAATGGATGATTCTAATAGCACTGGCATAGACTAAGATTAGACTATATTTATTATTTAAGTAATTCACTCTTATTTTTTATTTGACCTCTTCAGTGGCCACAGTCTCAGTGGTAAAATCACTGTATGTCCTCCGGCGTAGGGCAGAGTCTAGGTGAGACAGGGACTTGAACAGATAGGGACTTGAACAGACAGGGACTTGAACAGACAGGGACTTGAACAGACAGGGACTTGAACAGACAGGGACTTGAACAGACAGGGACTTGAACAGATAGGGACTTGAACAGACAGGGACTTGACCCTTGGATCCAGTGCAGCACATCTATGAATGTAGTCCTGTACATCAGGGGGGTACCTGGGGTTCAGGTCCTCTCTAATTGCAGCCTTGACATCTCTAGGGATGGTGCTGTCTTCCTCACTTGGGGCCTTGGATTGTCGAATCCTTGTTTTCAGAGGTAGGATCATGGACACAGACGGTGCAGTTTCAGAGCTCAATAGGGTTGTAACCGTTTTGAGGGGTTTGAACACCTGGAGGACCTCCTCTGCCACTTTCACGTCATCATCAGACAAGGTGACGATGTCTTTATTTTTTTTCAGGGTCTTGTCTGTCAGTGCAGAGTATACAGCTGTCTGCTGCTCAAGATGGAACTCCACATGATATGTTGGAGTGCTATCTTGTTGTGACATTGTGTATGAGCTTGTGGGTTGGTAGCTGTAACATTTCTTGCTTGGTCTTAAGCACATGAGCGGCTGTTGTGCTTCGGTGGAAAAAGGAAACCACCTTCCTGATCCTCCCAAGGAGGCGGTCCATCTGGTTCACTGAGATTCTAAATTGATCACACGTGCAAAGAAAGCTATCTGTGGCCCCAGTCCAGCCTCTATCACTGCATTTACTTGTTTCTTGGCATTATCTGTGGTGATTGGGTTATTGCTATTGGGCCTCTCTAGCTTCCACTCTGCTACTGCTCCTAGCAGTACCTGCACCAGATGTGTGCATGTGCAACTCTCATAGAGGGGGCGTGTCTGTAGCACCGGATTTCACATCTCCCATCTCTGGTGTAGTGAGCAGTCACAGTCACGTAGCTTTCCATTACCCTGGAGGTCCACCTGTCTGTGGCGAGGGCAACAGAGGATGCCTTGGATAATTCGTTGACAATTTTTATATTTTCACCAGGGTGATGATGCTTTAAATGTGTGGCCATGCTGAATGTATTTCCATGATCATATGGCTTTCTTGTGGCATAATACCTACACACAGTAACGGTGTTGTCCACCACCCTTCTTCCGTCATCATATTTGACCTTGGAAGCCAAAATGCTCCAATACATGAGACTTAAATGAAGCGGGAGGCTTTTCCAGTTCTTCAGCTCCTCACTGCCCTTTTCTTCTTCTTTGCTTTTTGCTACGCGACCATCCAGGATTGATTCAACAGGCCCCGTTCACATGAACAGTACACGCAACTGCTTTTTTAAAATCATCCCATCAACCTTCAGGCTTCAGAGTAAAACACAGCATCTGTCTTGTCTTTATCTTTTCACTGCAACTCTGCATCGAGATTTAAGGAATTATTACTTTATAAAGTAACGGTATTTCACACTATGATGGTTAAACTTTGCAATTGATCTGCGGTTCACATGTGTGCCGAACCGTGGGGGGGTGATCCGTAAGGATCACGGATCAACTACGGTCCGTTACACCACTAGTGAAAGCTATGATCCCTTATTGATGTCACCTATTAAATCCACTTCAGTCAGTGTAGTTGAAGGGGAAAAGTCGGGTTAAAGAAGGATTTTTAAGCCTTGAGATAATTGAGACATGGATTGTGTATGTATGCCATTAAGAGGTGAATAGGAAGACAACATATTAATATCCCTTTGAGCATGGTGTAGTTATTAATTACACTTTGGAATTGTGTATCAATACACACAGTCACTACAAAGATACAGGCGTCCTTCCTAACTCAGTTGTCGGAGAGGAAGGAAACTGCTCAGGGATTTCATCATGAGTCCTGATTTTTAAACAGTTACAAAGTTTAATGGTTGTGATATGAGAAAACTGATGATGGATCAACAACATTGTAGTTACTCCACAATACTAACCTAAATGCCGGAGTGAAAAGAAGGAAGCCTGTACAGAATAAAAAATATTCCAAAACATGCATCCTGTTTGCAACAAGACACTTAAGTAATACTGCAAAAAATGTGGCCAAGAAATTAACTTTTTGTCCTGAGTACAAAGCATTATGTTTGGGGCACTGAGTACCACTCTCATATTTTCAAGCATGGTTGTGGCTGCATCATTTTATGGGTATGCTTGTAATCATTAAGGACTAGGGAGTTGTTTAGGATAAAAATAAATGAAATAGAGCTAAGCACAGGCAAAATCCTAGATGAAAACCTTGTTCAGACACTGGGAGACGAATTCACCTTTCAGCAGGGCAATAACCTAAAACACAAGGCCAAATCTACACAGAAATTGCTTACCAAGATGACATTGATTGTTCCTGAGTGGCCTAGTTACAGTTTTTACTTAAATCAACTTGAAAAGGACTGTCTATTAAAGATCAACAATCAACTTGACAGAGCTTGAAGAATTTAAAAAAGAATAATGGGCAAATATTGTATAATCCTGGGGCCTCATTTATCAATAATGCATAAAAACTATTCAAAAATTCTACTTACGAGCGTCATACACACACTGCGAGGAGATAATCATTGATAAATACCTCCATTCTCAGCCTCCATGCTTGTGCACGACCTTGGCTATTTGCATCTCGAAACACCCCTATTTAACCGTATGTGGTCAAAATCAACCCTTTAAAGCCTGTGGAGAATATACAAAGTACCATGAAATACAACCAAAAAAAAGCTATGAAAAAAACAACAATTTCTGAGACTGACATAGAGGTGCTAGTGTCAGAGGTTGACACTGAGCGAGAGGTTGGCTCACTCAAGTGTGGCTTGACATGTGAAACATAGCTACAAAGGCAGGACCATTAGGACAATTCAAGTTTCTTTAACCATGCCAAATATTTTTATTTTATTTATTTCACCTTTATTTAACCAGGTAGGCTAGTTGAGAACAAGTTCTCATTTGCAACTGCGACCTGGCCAAGATAAAGCATAGCAGTGTGAGCAGACAACACAGAGTTACACATGGAAAAAACAATTAACAAGTCAATAACACAGTAGAAAACAAAGGGGGGGAGTCTATATACAATGTGTGCAAAAGGCATGAGGAGGTAGGCGAATAATTACAATTTTGCAGATTAACACTGGAGTGATAAATGATCAGATGGTCATGTACAGGTAGAGATATTGGTGTGCAAAAGAGAAAAGTAAATAAATAAAAACAGTATGGGGATGAGGTAGGTGAAAATGGGTGGGCTATTTACCAATAGACTATGTACAGTGCATATACTTCAAATGAGTAGGCAACACTCACCAATAAGCCATCCATGCGATGGTGTATGGAAATTGTATGGTACAGTTTGTTTTGCTGATGATTGCATCCAAAACATTGGCTCATCGAGGGATCTGAGATGCCGATTGGCTCCCGCTGAGAAAATAGAGGGTGGATAGCACTTTGATGTGCACCGGAATGTGTTTGCATTTCTAAAGCCGGTATTAAATCTTTCCAAAAATCCTATTTGATTGGTTTTGGGAAAAAATATCTAATGAGCCAATCCATACTTTCTGCAAAAAAGTCCCACCTGTCTCTAAAAACGCATTCTCTGTGAAATGCTGCGTGTACCAAATCTTCCAAAAGATCAAGGTCAGCCATCTCTCATTCCATTTCCCATTATCTCAGTCTTTTATAGTATTTCAACAATTGTTTCACTTTCACATTTCCCTTGAATTGAACAAATTACTGTACTTTATATGGAATATTATTTTAACAAATGCACTGATGTGGTCATATTATGTGATAGGCCTATGCTCCCATACCAAGCAAAAAGGCAGTAACTGCTCATTTGGTCGAATATTAGTTAATGTAATTTTTGCTACATTAAATACATTCTTAATCATGTGGATAAGTATCCTGCCTCTATTGTATTGTGTTTTGGAGACAATGGAGGTCATGTTAGTAGTAACTGCATAAAAATACTGTTAAACCAAGGTAAATAAAAGCCATTTTTCTCAGTTCCACGCTATGAGCAGTTTCTGCCTTTTCGCTTGGTAGGACAGTATAGCCTGTCAAGATGTGTTGCATGCATTCACAATTTAAATACAATGAAATAGAAACATTTGCATTCGAAAGGGTTTCAAACTTTCCTGTAAATTTCAGGAAATTTTCTGGAAATTTTTCATGGGAAGTTAAGCCCTGGAATTTTGCTTAAATTCATCATAAAAGTTAGCTTATAACAGTGAACCTCTTTTGTGGGATACATATAAGGCAATTCTAG
Source organism: Oncorhynchus tshawytscha (assembly GCF_018296145.1). NCBI lineage: Eukaryota > Metazoa > Chordata > Actinopteri > Salmoniformes > Salmonidae > Oncorhynchus > Oncorhynchus tshawytscha. Next base: position 65,937,192 of record NC_056440.1, on the reverse strand, counting down.
GTCTTGTGGCATATTTTGGTTAAACTATCCTCAATTCAATGGAATTGCAACCCTCTACATGCACAGTGCATTCTTCCATCACATGTGCAGTGCACTCTTCCATCACATGTGCAGTGCACTCTTCCATCACATGTACAGCTGATTCTCAAGATCTTGCACACTAATAAGATGCTATTGAGCCCACACTACTACACTGTCTGAGCCAAGGACTACATGCTTTCTGGTAAGTTTTGATCACAATACTGGGTGGGGTGAATATATTTAATATGAAATACATTATTTTTTGTTAACTAGTAAATAGTAGCCTACAGAAAAGTGTGTTTAAATCATTTTTTAACTTGTTAACAATTTCTGCTAGTAAGCTTTTGCTAACATGTAGGTTTTAGCTTGCTTGAGCCTGCTAACTGAGGAGTGTTAATTCACCTGTTTCATACATGTCTCATTTTAAAACATTTATCTTACAAAGGAGTTGTTTAATCTAACTACTTAACTATTTATCTACATGGAATTGTATTTGTTGTTTGATTTTTTATCATTTTTTCCTAATCTTTACAGGACAATGCCACGGGCACTATCTGATGTGTGGAGACATTTCCTTCTAATGTAGAAGGAAAAGCTGTGTACATTTGCAAATACTATGCCAAATCATATGTGAGGAATGCAACAAAGATGCAGAATAATCTGGCCACGTGCATAAAGTTCCCTCAGCGCTCACAACAAGCAACCTCTGACTTCTATTAGAGGTGAAAATGATGAATCAGACACCTTATCGATAGCAACAGCTCATGGTCCTCCTGGAATCAGAAGTGTTTTGATGCAATGGAGGAATGTAGTCAGAGAAATGCTGATGAATGTCTTGCTCAAGCTGTGTATGCAACTGGTTCACCTCTGATGCTCACAGGCAATGTGTATTGGAAGAGATTACTGAATGTTCTTCGCCCAGCATACACCCCTCCAACCAGATATGCTTTATCTACTCAATTGCTGGATGCAGAGTTCATCATAGTTCAAGTGAAGGTCAAGCAAATCATAAAGAAAGCAGACTGTATTGCAATCATCTCTGATTGGTGGTCGAATGTTCATGGGCAAGGAATAATTAACTACATCATCTCCACCCCTCAACCAGTATTCTAGAAGAGCACAGACACAAGGGACCACAGACACACCGGTCTCTACATTGCAGATGAGCTGAAGGCAGTCATCAATGACCTTGGACCACAGAAGGTATTTGCACTGGTGACCGACAATGCTGCGAACATGAAGGCTGCTTGGTCTAAAGTGGAGGGCTCCTACCCTCACATTACACCCATTGGCTGTGCTGCTCATGCATTGAATCTTCTCCTCAAGGACATCTTGGCACTGAAAACAATGGATACACTCTACAAGAGAGCCAAGGAAATGGTTAGGTATGTGAAGGGTCATCAAGTTATAGCAGTAATCTACCTCATCAAGCAAAGTGAGAAGAATAAGAGCACCACATTGAAGCTGCCCAGTAACACCTGTTGGGGTGGTGTTGTCATGTTTGACAGTCTCCGGGAGGGGAAGGAGTCTCTCCAAGAAATGCCCATATCACAGTCTGCCGATATGGACAGTCCCATCAAGAGGATTATCCTGGATGATGTATTTTGGGAGAGAGTGGTAAGCAGCATGAAACCTATAGCAGTAGCCATTGCACGGATTGAGGGAGACAATGCCATCCTGTCTGATGTTCAGACTCTGCTTGCAGATGTAAGGGAAGAAATCTGTACTGCCCTGCCCACTTCACCATTGCTCCAAGCAGAGGAAACTGCAGTTATGAAATAGATCAAAAAGCGTGAAGACTTCTGCCTGAAGCCCATACACGCCACAGTGTACATGTTGGACCCCAAGTATGCTGGCAAGAGCATCCTGTCTAGTGCAGAGATCAACAAGGCCTATGGTGTCATCACTACCGTGTCTCGCCACCTTGGCCTGGATCTGGACAAGGTTCTTGGCAGTCTGGCGAAGTACACTTCCAAGCAGGGGCTTTGGGATGGAGATGCAATTTTGCAGTCGTGCCAACATATCTCATATCTGAGGCTCTTTCCCCTGTTGCCTCTATCATCCTCCAAATCCCATCATCTTCATCCGCCTCAGAGCGCAACTGGTCCTTGTTTGGGAACACACACACCAAAGCACACAACTGGCTGACCAATACAAGGATTGAAAGATTGGTGGCCACTGGGGAACTTTGAGGCTTTTTGAGCCTGACAACGAGCAGTATATTTTTCCCATTCACTAGGCTACACTTGACAAGCAATTCACTTATTCCATTATTTGGCACTGTGCATACGCATAGTTATTTATGTACATTTACGCACACTCTCAAGCAAACGTTCATATTGATAAATCTCACACTTCACGTGGAAATGATCCAACGTATGGTATACGTACAAACTTGTGCCCACAAATAATTGATAAATGAGGCCCAAGGTGTGCAAAGCTCTTAGAGACTTACCCAGAAGTACTTATATTTTTCTGTATTCAATTTTCAATAAATTAGCAAACATTTCTAAAAATATATTTTCACTTTGTCATTATGGGGTATTGTGTGTAGTTGGGCGAGGAACAAATATATTGAAACCATTTTGAATTCAGGCTGTAACACGACATAATGTGGAATAAGTCAAGGGGTATGAATACTTTCTGAAGGCACTGTATTCTTGTCATATTCACCAGTCAACTCCATTACATTCAAAAGTTACTTCAACTTCAACCAGTGAATGCTAGAGATGAAAATGCATATTTTTAAGGGGTATGCAGTAGGTTGATAACGATATCACCAAGGTATGTTGTCTCAGACATTTCAAACAACATTCCCAGCGAATGAGAAAACAGTAAATTAAGAGAATGAACCAGATTTAAGAAGGCAACTCTGGGTCTAATTTAAATGGGCGCCAACAGCAGATTTTGTGGGATTTTTACATCCGTACCCCAGTACGACCCACGTGGCCCAGTGAATGTCACTCCGTGAGGGACTATGAGATCCCAAAAGATTATGACAATAAATGCCTCTTGATAATCAGATTTTCTCTGCGCTGTGTAGGTTTATTGTTAGCATATTATATGCTAATTGAGGGTGAAATTGATTGTAGCTACACTCCTGATTCTGATTGCATAAACAACTTTTTACAGATTTACTTTGTTTTCAACTCATTTTTGACTTGTATTTGTATTCACAGTGGAGAAATGGCAGACCATTACAGGGATGCGCAGACACACCTGTCTACCCAGGATGCTATACTTCAGCAGCTCAAAGAGGCCTGTCTATCTCAGCAGGAAGCCCAGGTTAAAGTAAGCATCCTGCACCTCCACTCAGCTCCATTCACTGTTTGAAACAACATCAGAGGAACTGGCCATTACTGCAAGGAGCGGTAGACTACTGACTCCTACTAGTTGTGTATTATGGGACCAAGTTAATGCCCACTATTCATGCTGTCAGATTGACCGAAGAAAGGCCAATTATATTTTCCACCAAATTTTACATAGATGTACCCCATCTCTCATTCTGTGTGTGTGTGTGTCTTCTACTTGACTGCACTGGACCCCTCTCGGAGCACAGTACGTATCCCAGACCTCTCACGCTTGACGGACCAGAGAAAAAAAGTGCCAGGGGGTGAACACGTCCACTGGCTGCATTTTGCATGCACCACCTACCAGAGTAGAGTGGTTGGATACCCACACACACACAAACACACATACACACATCTCTAATGAGTGTGGGCCTGAAACACACACCACCCCTGGAGGAACCCGGCACTCTGTTATGTTAACTACTGCATGCAATCTCCACTAAAGTAGTGTAAGCAGAAAGTTTAATTATTCACACCGGGGGGGGGGGTAATTAAGAGTGTCTTGTACTTCTTTCATAATTCATTGGCATTAAAAGCCTGATGTGTTTTTTGTGTGGTAAACAGAGCTGGCACATGATGTGGCGAGAGATTAGGCAACATGACGGTTGTGCCCAGAATGGTCATGTTCTCTCATTTAGCCTGCGGGCAGCTGGGGGGACAGAGGTTAGTGTGGAAGGAGGGGATGGGATGGTGGTTAGGGTTAGTCTGCTTCACCTGGTCTTGTAACTTACCCCTCCCCCACATCTGTCCTAACTCCCACCCCCATTGCCATGTCATGAGAAGACCTATGCCATAACTAGGTCACCACCTGTATTTAAAATTGATTAAATTTAGATTTTTTTTCTGACTGGCCTACACACATAATACCCCATAATGTCAAAGTGGAATTATGTATTTCGAAATGTAAAAACATTTATAAAAAGTGAAAATCTGAAATGTCTTGAGTCAGTAAGTTGTCAACCCCTTTGTTATGGCAAGCATAAATAAGTTCAGGAGTAAAAATGTGCTTAACAAGTCCCATAATAAGTTGCATGGACTGTTCACTAATAGAGTTTAACATGATTTATGAATGACCACCTCACCTCTGTACCCCACATATAGAAAGTGTTATGTTTGGGGGCAAGTCCAATACAACACATTACCAATACAACACGGTACCACTCTGCATATTTTCAAGCATAATGGTGGCTGTATTATGTTATGGGTATGCTTGTAATCATTAATTAAGGACTGGGGAGTTTTTCAGGATAAAAAAGAAATGGAATGAAGCTAAGCACAGCAAAATCCTAGAGGAAAACCTGGTTCAGTCTGCTTTCCACCAGACGCTGGGAGATTAATTCACCTTCCAGCAGGACAATAACCTAAAATGGCCAAATCTACAATGTAGTGGCTCACCAAGAAGACCGTTAATGTTCCTGAGTGGCCGAGTTACAGTTTTGACTTAAATCTTAAATCTACTTGAAAATCTACAGCAAGACCTGAAAATGGTTGTCTACCAATGGTCAATATTGCTAACTGCTAGCTTGTCTAGCCCGGGCCTACGAACTGTTAGCTTGTTAGCACAGGCCTGCTAACCGTCTGAATCGCCGCGTCCCAAACACTCACCGGACCCATATTTACTTTCTATCTCTTCTTGATTTTTAATCTGTTTATACCTTTCCGGAAACCTGCCTCACCCAATGTGATACGGAATCGCTATTATTTTTAATTTTTAGAACACACTCAAGAACCTCCAGAAGCTAACCAGCTAACTAGCTACAAGCTATTTAGTCATTGTTAACTTTTTTTCAACCTGGATAACACTCGCCAGTCCAGCTTCCCTGCCCCATCCACCGCTGCCCCCTGGACACTGATCTCTTGGCTACATAGCTGATGCACTCTGGACTGTCCATTAATCACGGTACTCCATTCTGCTTGTTTATGTTTTATCTGTCGGCCCCGTTGCCTAGTCAACGCCATTTTACCTGCTGTTGTTGTGCTAGCTGATTAGCTGTTGTCTCACCTACTGTTTAAGCTAGCTTTCCCAATTCAACACCTGTGATTACTGTATGCCTCGCTGTATGTCTCTCTCAAATGTCAATATGCCTTGTATACTGTTGCTCAGGTTAGTTATCATTGTTCTAGTTCACAATGGAGCCCCTAGTTCTACTCTTCATACCCCTGATAACTCCTTTGTCCCACCTCCCACACATGCGGCGACCTCACCCATTGCAACCAGCATGTCCAGAGACACAACCTCTCTCATCATCACCCAGTGCCTGGGCTTACCCCCGCTGTACCCGCACCCCACCATACCCCTGTCTGCGCATTATGCCCTGAATATATTCTACCATGCCCAGAAACCTGCTCCTCTTATTCTCTGTCCCCAACGCTCTAGGCGACCAGTTTTGATAGCCTTTAGCCGCACCCTCATACTACTCCTTCTCTGTTCCGCGGGTGATGTGGAGGTAAACCCAGGCCCTGCATGTCCCCAGGCACCCTCATTTGTTGACTTCTGTGATCGAAAAGCCTTGGTTTCATGCATGCCAACATCAGAAGCCTCCTCCCTAAGTTTGTTTTACTCACTGCTCTAGCACACTCTGCTAACCCTGATGTCCTTGCTGTGTCTGAATCCTGGCTCAGGAAGGCCACCAAAAATTCAGAGATTTCCATACCCAACTATAACATCTTCCGTCAAGATAGAACTGCTAAAGGGGGAGGAGTTGCAGTCTACTGCAGAGATAGCCTGCAAAGTAATGTCATACTTTCCAGGTCCATACCCAAACAGTTCGAACTACTAATTTTGAAAATTACTCTCTCCAGAAATAAGTCTCTCACTGTTGCCGCCTGCTACCGACCCCCTCAGCTCCCAGCTGTGCCCTGGACACCATTTGTGAATTGATCGCCCCCATCTAGCCTCAGAGTTTGTTCTGTTAGGTGACCTAAACTGGGATATCCTTAACACCCCGCCAGTCCTAGAATCTAAGCTAGATGCCCTCAATCTCACACAAATCATCAAGGAACCCACCAGGTACAACCCTAACTCTGTAAACAAGGGCACCCTCATAGACGTCATCCTGACCAACTGGCCCTCCAAATACACCTCCGCTGTCTTCAACCAGGATCTCAGCGATCACTGCCTCATTGCCTGTATCCGCTACGGAGCCGCAGTCAAACGACCACCCCTCATCACTGTCAAACGCTCCCTAAAACACTTCTGTGAGCAGGCCTTTCTAATCGACCTGGCCCGGGTATCCTGGAAGGACATTGACCTCATCCCGTCAGTTGAGGATGCCTGGTCATTCTTTAAAAGTAACTTCCTTACCATTTTAGATAAGCATGCTCCGTTCAAAAATGCAGAACTAAGAACAGATACAGTCCTTGGTTCACCCCAGACCTGACTGCCCTCGACCAGCACAAAAACATCCTGTGGCGGACTGCAATAGCATCGAATAGTCCCCGGGATATGCAACTGTTCAGGGAAGTCCGGAACCAATACACGCAGTCAGTCAGGAAAGCTAAGGCCAGCTTCTTCAGGCAGAAGTTTGCATCCTGTAGCTCCAACTCCAAAAAGTTCTGGGACACTGTGAAGTCCATGGAGAACAAGAGCACCTCCTCCCAGCTGCCCACTGCACTGAGGCTAGGTAACACGGTCACCACCGATAAATCCATGATTATCGAAAACTTCAATAAGCATTTCTCAATGGCTGGCCATGCCTTCCGCCTGGCTACTCCAACCTCGGCCAACAGCTCTGCCCCCCCGGCAGCTCCTCGCCCTAGCCTCTCCAGGTTCTCCTTTACCCAAATCCAGATAGCAGATGTTCTGAAAGAGCTGCAAAACCTGGACCCGTACAAATCAGCTGGGCTTGACAATCTGGACCCCCTATTTCTGAAACTTTCTGCCGCCATTGTCGCAACCCCTATTACCAGCCTGTTCAACCTCTCTTTCATATCGTCTGAGATCCCCAAGGATTGGAAAGCTGCCGCAGTCATCCCCCTCTTCAAAGGGGAGACACCCTGGACCCAAACTGTTACAGACCTATATCCATCCTGCCCTGCCTATCTAAGGTCTTCGAAAGCCAAGTCAACAAACAGGTCACTGACCATCTCGAATCCCACCGTACCCTCTCCGCTGTGCAATCTGGTTTCCGAGCCGGTCACGGGTGCACCTCAGCAACACTCAAGGTACTAAACGATATCATAACCGCCATCGATAAAAGACAGTACTGTGCAGCCGTCTTCATTGACCTTGCCAAGGCTTTCGACTCTGTCAATCACCATATTCTTATCGGCAGACTCAGTAGCCTCGGTTTTTCGGATGACTGCCTTGCCTGGTTCACCAATTACTTTGCAGACAGAGTTCAGTGTGTCAAATCGGAGGGCATGCTGTCCGGTCCTCTGGCAGTCTCTATGGGGGTGCCACAGGGTTCAATTCTCGGGCCGACTCTTTTCTCTGTGTATATCAATGATGTTGCTCTTGCTGCGGGCGATTCCCTGATCCACCTCTACGCAGACGACACCATTCTATATACTTTCGGCCCGTCATTGGACACTGTGCTATCTAACCTCCAAACAAGCTTCAATGCCATACAACACTCCTTCCCGTGGCCTCCAACTGCTCTTAAACGCTAGTAAAACCAAATGCATGCTTTTCAACCGATCGCTGCCTGCACCCGCATGCCCGACTAGCATCACCACCCTGGATGGTTCCGACCTTGAATATGTGGACATCTATAAGTACCTAGGTGTCTGGCTAGACTGCAAACTCTCCTTCCAGACTCATATCAAACATCTCCAATCGAAAATCAAATCAAGAGTCGGCTTTCTATTCCGCAACAAAGCCTCCTTCACTCACGCCGCCAAGCTTACCCTAGTAAAACTGACTATCCTTCCGATCCTCGACTTCGGCGATGTCATCTACAAAATGGCTTCCAACACTCTACTCAGCAAACTGGATGCAGTCTATCACAGTGCCATCCGTTTTGTCACTAAAGCACCTTATACCACCCACCACTGCGACCTGTATGCTCTGGTCGGCTGGCCCTCGTTACATATTCGTCACCAGACCCACTGGCTCCAGGTCATCTACAAGTCCATGCTAGGTAAAGCTCCGCCTTATCTCAGTTCACTGGTCACGATGGCAACACCCATCCGTAGCACGCGCTCCAGCAGGTGTATCTCACTGATCATCCCTAAAGCCAACACCTCATTTGGCCACCTTTCGTTCCAGTACTCTGCTGCCTGTGACTGGAACGAATTGCAAAAATCGCTGAAGTTGGAGACTTTTATCTCCCTCACCAACTTCAAACATCAGCTATCTGAGCAGCTAACCGATCGCTGCTGCTGTACATAGTCTATTGGTAAATAGCCCACCCATTTTCACCTACCTCATCCCCATACTGTTTTTATTTATTTACTTGCTCTTTTGCACACCAATATCTCTACCTGTACATGACCATCTGATCATTTATCACTCCAGTGTTAATCTGCAAAATTGTAATTATTCGCCTACCTCCTCATGCCTTTTGCACACATTGTATATAGACTCCCCCCTTTGTTTTCTACTGTGTTATTGACTTGTTAATTGTTTATTCCATGTGTAACTCTGTGTTGTCTGCTCACACTGCTATGCTTTATCTTGGCCAGGTCGCAGTTGCAAATGAGAACTTGTTCTCAACTGGCCTACCTGGTTAAATAAAGGTGAAATAAAAAAAATAAAAAAATAACCATTTGGAAAAGAATAATAGGCAGATGTTGCACATTCCAGATGTGGAAAGCTCTTAGAGACTTACCCAGAAAGACTCACAGCTGTAATCGCTGTCAAAGGTGCTTCTACAAAGTATTGACTCAGAGGTGTGAATCCTAATGTAAATGAGATATTTCTGTATTTAATTTTCAATACATTTGGAAACATTTCTAAAAACATGTTTTCACTTTGTCATTATGAGGTATTGTCTGTAGATGGGTGAATTAAAAAAAAATCTAAATTCAGGCTGTAACACAACAACATGCGGAATAAGTCAAGGTGTATGAATACTTTCTAAAGGCACTGTATTATGTTGAGTACATTCTCTGAACATATTGTAAATATAATGTTCTGAGAAGGTTACAAGCCAACCTTGCATTATTTCCATTGTACAACGTATCGAATAGACTTCAGTTAGATGATATGTGAGCCTGTTTTATTCGAATTGACAAGGCAGAGAAGTATTCATATAAATGATCCTCATCTTGATATTGCATAACTTCTAGTGATTAGACCATGATGGTGTTTGTTATAGAATTTGCAAAAGGGTCCTGGTAATTTGGATAAAAGTCTTAATTGGCGTGTGATAGATTGACTGGGCTCAGAGTTTAGACGGAAGGCGGCAGACGATGGCAAGGCTTTAGAGAGGCTATTGATTGGGCGTACTTACAAACACTCCCACCCAAACTAAGAGGAGGGCTTAAAAGTGCAAGGCAAATTGGTCACGACTTGTCAATCATTTACACTAAGATGTATGCTGAGGGATTGGCTGCTTCAACTCCAGATTGCTCCTTTTAATGGAAAAGAGAAAAGGCTGAATTCAGAGGAATCTTTATAGATCTGTCTTTTTACTACAAACCCCTCCATTCAGAGACAAATGGGATTAGCTCAACTAATTGAACTTTTTAAATGACTCTGGATCTGAGCACTATGTCATCAGTATCTAAGTCGTTATTGGACCAGAATGAGGTAAGGGACATTCTGTGTTGTGGGATTCTTCAACCGTACATCACACATACCATGTAATATGCTCGGCTGTGGTTAGAACTAGTGAGAAACTGCCCTTTTGGAGAAGCTCAGAGAACTATCAATAACAGTACATTCATTAATGCACACACACATTTGTACATTTCTCTGTGTAACTGCTTATGTCTACTGGAGAGACGAGCAGAGAGCTGCAGTACGTGGGAGCTCTCAGCGCTCTGATTCCATCTGTCAGGTTCCTGAACCGCCGGCCCACTCCAGCCCACCAGGCCGACCCCTCCCCCACACAGCCCACTGCTCTATACAACACAAGAAGTCAACCCAGAGCTGTTTAAAAGGTCAGCAGGACTACACTACAGCCAGCCTTAACATTTGAGTGGCAGAGGTAAATATCTCAGAGTGGTTGAGATGGGCTGAGTCCTCGTGCACTGCTTCAACGAGCAATGTGAATGGGAGATACGCTGGGTTGCTTCCCCTGGGTGAACTCCTATTCACTGGGTCTTCTTTTAACAGGGCTTTACTGAAGCTGTATAGACCTTTTGGGTTATTATTAGTCTCTCACTACAGACTACCATTCATTGTCTCTGACAGCATCCTGTTTTGATATGCAGATATATGCTGGCCGGTCAAATTGCTAGTTATGTTTATGTGGAGGTGGACAACCTTGAGAGGTTTGTGTGTACGTGCGTTTGTGCGTATAGTTAAATGATTCATCTGGTGTGGGTGTGTATTGTGTTGTGACCTCAAGGACAGGAGGGCATCATGGTGGGTCATCTGGGCCCTGCTGCCTGCCAGTCCCTTCCTCTCCTTCCCCCCTCCGCCTCTCCAGCCCGCTCCCTCTGGCCACCGCCTTGTGTGCAGCGTGCTCTGGCGGCTAAAGGCGCTCGTTAAAGGCCATAACTTATCTCACGTTTGAAGCTAATGGGAGGAATACTGGCCGCAGTGAAAAATAAATGACATTTCTCCCCCCTCTCTCTCCCTGCCCTCCTAACCTGCAGCGTAATATAGCAGCGGTGAGGGTATGCATTACAGATCTGAGGCCTTAGAATTTATCTGTGCTGCACTACGCTGACTGATGCATTTGAAAATAATGTACTGGAGCCGGAGCATAACAGGGACCCCGTAACTAATGGAGAGCTCTCGCCCCGTGGCCGCCACTGTATATCATTCAGCTGTACTACCTCATCAAGCCCCGGCCCTGCACACAATCCTCTGCAGGCAGGCAGACAGACAGGCAGGCAGACCAGCAGCTCACTGGCTACAGCAGCAGAGGACCTGCAATATATCCCCTCTCCGTCCTTCCTTCTTTCTCTTCTTTTTAATTGTCATTCTCTCTCATGATGCCCTCTTACTAATTAATACATAAGCCTACCTTCATAATGTGCTGTCGTTGCTCTCTGTGAACGAGGAACCGTAATAACCGTTCAGATTGATGCGTCAAAGTCTACTCTGAAGGCCATCATTGTGTTTCCTTCATAATAACTGAGACATTTTGAGGCCAAGTTACTGAGTCATTTTCATTTGACCAATCAGATATCAGAACATAAGACATACTGTATCTGCGGCATTAAAACAAATGTAACATTTTTGTCACCTGCGCTAGTTCAGTGAAATGTAACCTTTATTTAATTAGGCAAGTCAGTTAAGAACAAATTCTTATTTACAATGATGGCCTACTGGGGAATAGTGGGTTAACTGCCTTGTTCAGGGGCAGAACGACAGATTTTTACCTTGTCAGCTCAGGGATTCGAGCCAGCAATCTTTCAGTTACTGGCCCAAAGCTTTAACCACTAGGCTACCTGCTATTATAGTATTTTAAAATAAAAAAGTAAAGTAGAACAAAAACATGTGAAATATAAATAAGAAGATCACGAGAAAGTAAGTAAGCTATATACAGAGTCAGTTCCAGGGTTAGTGCCAATACCATATTTACAATGTGCAGGGATCCTGGAGTGGTAGGTTTAGATATGTGTAGGGGTAAGGTGACTAGGCAACAGGATATATGTACAATGTGCAGGGATCCTGGAGTGGTAGGTTTAGATATGTGTAGGGGTAAGGTGACTAGGCAACAGGATATATGTACAATGTGCAGGGATCCTGGAGTGGTAGGTTTAGATATGTGTAGGGGTAAGGTGACTAGGCAACAGGATATATGTACAATGTACAGGGATCCTGGAGTGGTAGGTTTAGATATGTGTAGGGGTAAGGTGACTAGGCAACAGGATATATGTACAATGTGCAGGGATCCTGGAGTGGTAGGTTTAGATATGCGTAGGGGTAAGGTGACTAGGCAACAGGATATATGTACAATGTGCAGGGATCCTGGAGTGGTAGGTTTAGATATGTGTAGGGGTAAGGTGACTAGGCAACAGGATATATGTACAATGTACAGGGATCCTGGAGTGGTAGGTTTAGATATGTGTAGGGGTAAGGTGACTAGGCAACAGGATATATGTACAATGTACAGGGATCCTGGAGTGGTAGGTTTAGATATGTGTAGGGGTAAGGTGACTAGGCAACAGGATATATGTACAATGTACAGGGATCCTGGAGTGGTAGGTTTAGATATGTGTAGGGGTAAGGTGACTAGGCAACAGGATATATGTACAATGTGCAGGGATCCTGGAGTGGTAGGTTTAGATATGTGTAGGGGTAAGGTGACTAGGCAACAGGATATATGTACAATGTGCAGGGATCCTGGAGTGGTAGGTTTAGATATGTGTAGGGGTAAGGTGACTAGGCAACAGGATATATGTACAATGTACAGGGATCCTGGAGTGGTAGGTTTAGATATGTGTAGGGGTAAGGTGACTAGGCAACAGGATATATGTACAATGTGCAGGGATCCTGGAGTGGTAGGTTTAGATATGTGTAGGGGTAAGGTGACTAGGCAACAGGATATATGTACAATGTGCAGGGATCCTGGAGTGGTAGGTTTAGATATGTGTAGGGGTAAGGTGACTAGGCAACAGGATATATGTACAATGTACAGGGATCCTGGAGTGGTAGGTTTAGATATGTGTAGGGGTAAGGTGACTAGGCAACAGGATATATGTACAATGTGCAGGGATCCTGGAGTGGTAGGTTTAGATATGCGTAGGGGTAAGGTGACTAGGCAACAGGATATATGTACAATGTGCAGGGATCCTGGAGTGGTAGGTTTAGATATGTGTAGGGGTAAGGTGACTAGGCAACAGGATATATGTACAATGTGCAGGGATCCTGGAGTGGTAGGTTTAGATATGTGTAGGGGTAAGGTGACTAGGCAACAGGATATATGTACAATGTACAGGGATCCTGGAGTGGTAGGTTTAGATATGTGTAGGGGTAAGGTGACTAGGCAACAGGATATATGTACAATGTGCAGGGATCCTGGAGTGGTAGGTTTAGATATGTGTAGGGGTAAGGTGACTAGGCAACAGGATATATGTACAATGTGCAGGGATCCTGGAGTGGTAGGTTTAGATATGTGTAGGGGTAAGGTGACTAGGCAACAGGATATATGTACAATGTACAGTGGCAAGGGCTGTTCTCTATAATGGTTGAAAATGCAAAAACATTTGAAACATTGGTGGAGTGGGCCAGATCAGATTAGATAAACAGGAATATCACTTTTCAAGCATAATATAACTGCTTGATCATTTATCTTTTAGGCCTCCTATTTTCTCTCACTCCTCCCTTTTCACAGGCCATTTTTATTTAATGGTGTTTATGTTTAATAGCTGTATCAGACAGCAGCCGCTCACTGCCCTTTTCCAGCCAAATCAAGGGAAAGAAAGAGGGAAAGGCCAAATGAATTCCATCCAGCGAGAGGTCAGAGAGACAGACAGAGAGTACATAGCAATGCCTTTTCCCCAGTAGGCAGGGAGATACGATGCTAATAAGATCAGAAGAGAAGAGGAGAGGCCGCACCCTCGGGTCGACCATAAAGAGTTTCAGTATATTTTTTAAAGAAAACACCCTGAAAAAATGATGATGTCTGCTTTGAAATGCATTAATAATCAGGAGTGGACTGTTTTGTTCTAGGATAGGAAATAGGATTGAAATCCCCTCGTCTTGGGGAGGGCAGGCGTGGGCGAGAGGGGGGTGGGGAGTTGGGGCCTTAGAGAGATTTAAAGGAAAGGCAGAGGGTGGAATGTGAAGTGTGTTGGTGTGAATGAGGTTGAGGAGGCCTCTTCCTTCCTGCTCTCCTTCCATCTTGCTTTCCGTCCAGGTGTACAGGGCAGGGGGAAGAGAAGACAGGAAGAGGCTCTCATTATTGCTGGTTTTCGTTTTCTCTTAATGGAATGCTCTGGATGGTGGTGGGTGTTTGAACCCTCTGCATGTCTCCCATGTTCCTCCCTCCGTGATAACACCTGTTCTCTAACAAAGATGCCTCTGACTCACTCACGGGAAGAGAGGAAGGAATATGAGGAATATTTGAACAAATAACATATATCTTAGAGCATGATGAAAAAGACTTGAAAGCTTTGTCTTTCTCTCCCCTTCTATCCTAATTGGAAATTCATTGAATACCTAATGAAATGAAAACGGAAGGATGTGTGCTGTTTTTCTCCCTTTCTTATATAATACATCAGAACATTTTGGTGCCGTGCCAAGTTTGTAATACAGTAGAATCCTTATTATTAAAGTGTAATATAATTATAATACTTTGTAATTGTAAAATGCATTGCGGTGTATAATGAAGTGCCGTCTCAAGCAGATTTTCTGCCCCTTTTGATGTATGAAGGTCAGACGTCAGCATTCCCGCTGCCTAATCTCTCTGTATATACATATAGGCAACAGCTCTGGGCTGTTTACATACTGAAGACCCGGCCCACTGTCTAAAATAGGGGAAATACCTGTTTGTCATCACAAATACTTAATTCACTTAAATTCATTTTAGTAACTCGGCTGTAATCTTGGTAAGGTATTACTAATTAGATTTCCTTATTGGATTTTTTTATTTGGTTTCGGTCCTAATCAATGCAATTTTATTCACTTTCATTACATTTTGAGACACCGTCAAGCGTTATGATCCAGAGATCTGTAGGACTAGTACTTTATATGGAGACAGATGGCCGAGGTCCCTATAGTTGGTTGGTTGGATTGACTGAGTGATTGATGTAAATAATAGATTGGCTCATCCATCCTCCAGTAGTTGTGAGGATCCAGGGAGAGAGCTCCAGGGCTTGGCCTTGTGTCGATGTCACTGAGAGGCAGGCAGGCAGGACGCCCGGACAGACTGGGATTTCATTGTGACTGAGCATGTGCGGCTGGCTGGTGGTTTCAGTGTTGTGCCAGGCTAAGGCAGGCGGGTGGCCAGCCCAGGGGAAGCGGTTGATCAGGTTGGTCAGACCTATTTCTGACTGACTTCCTATGTGAGGGGAGATGGGCCGTGTGAGGTGGCACTGACCAGGACAGAAGGTGACCCTGGGGAGGGAGTATAGGTACTGTAGGCAGAGCAGCAGATCAGAACTGAGCCACTGACCAGGACAGAGAAGGTGACCCTGGGGAGGGAGTATAGGTACTGTAGGCAGAGCAGCAGGTCAGAACTGAGCCACTGACCAGGACAGAGAAGGTGACCCTGGGGAGGGAGTATAGGTACTGTAGGCAGAGCAGCAGGTCAGAACTGAGCCACTGACCAGGACAGAGAAGGTGACCCTGGGGAGGGAGTATAGGTACTGTAGGCAGAGCAGCAGGTCAGAACTGAGCCACTGACCGGTCAGTCCACCTAGAGGGAGATAGAGCTTCTCGTAAACCCATCGTCACTCTGAGTTTGACTATGTCTGGACACAGGCCTGGTTCTGTTTCAACCCCACACTGAAACCTCTTCAGCAGCAGCCCAATGGTTGAACTTCAGGTAGTATGGCTGTAAAGCACTCTTCACTGGGCTGGGAACCTGGCACTCTCACTAAGCAAACAGTAGATGGGCTCTACTCTTCTCTGCCTGAATAGTCCTCTCTCATGGCATTGTGATCCAGCCAGCCAGGTCCACCTAAAGCGCTGTAATGGCTGTGTGAAAAGGGTTTGCTGGGAATGGTTTTAAACGGTGGAGAGCTCTGAAGAGGCCGACGGTCGGACAGATATCACCTAACAGCCTGCCGTTAAAAGGTTGACTGTGCCGTGCTGGAATGGAGGTGTCCTATTGCCGGCCCAATTTCAGCTAATCCACCACGCCTGATTGTTTGCTGAAGTGCACATTTGGGGTGGACATTCATTAGTCCTCCACTGGAGGTTTATACCATGATGTCCTTTATTTTGGTATTTTTCAACTGTTTTTTTTATTTTTTTGTGTATTTTTTTTATTTTTTACATGGGCTATCATTTATAATTTCCCCAAGCTACTGAATCTCATCTACTCTGGCTTAATTTAGACCGCCCTCCCAACATCAGAGTGCATATCCTATTTTTTGGGGATGCTTGCAAATAACATGGAGCATCTCAATGTGAAAGCATTATCCAAATTGCAATTGGTAAATGTTGCGCTAGATGTATTTTGGTACCCCATCTGCAACAGCCTCAGTACCCAGACACAGTCTCTGTCTGCCCCCCCCGCCCCCGGCCTGTGCTTTGATGTGGGTTATCAGTGAGCCCCATCCTCCCAGCCCCTCCATGTCAGCACCTTTTGATGTAGCCTATGTGCACTTCCAAATATAATTTTTAATAAGGAGTCATTATCATTTAGATTTCTTGCTGAATGAGAAAAGTGACCTCTGGTATTTATCTGGTGAGGGGGTCATGGTGATGATGTGTGTATGGTGCTGTGGTAGTGGCAGACAGACAGACAGATATGGCTCATTGACATTAACCCAAAATGCTTACTATGTGCATTCTGGAAAGATTGGGTGGAAGCCACTTATATGGGGAGCTGTATATTGTGGCAGTCATTAACATCTCTTATGTGTCTGGTAATCAGAATATCTTCTCTAGCAGTTCCCTGAGTAAGTCAGTTTGGGTCTAAGCACTCTGGTCTGCATACTAGTAGTTAACTAAATCAGCAGTTATTTAGAACTTACTGTAGATGTAGCTTGTTGGAGATCTGTGTGTGTACGTACGTGTGTAGTGGTGCGTAGACTTATTATGAAGCTCACCTGCCCTGAATAATGGCATTACAGAGCAGGTTGGGGACTGGCCTTGGCTGTGTTGGTGTCACGTCCTCGCCATAGAGAGGCTTTTATTCTCTATTTTGGGTAGGCCATGGTGTGACTAAGGTGGGCATTCTAGTTTCTTTAATTCTATGTTTTGTATTTCTTTGGTTTTGGCTGAGTGTGGTTCTCAATCAGAGGCAGCTGTCTATCGTTGTCTCTGATTGGGAATCATACTTAGCTAGCCTGTTTTCCCACCTATGTTGTGGGATCTTGTTTTTTGTTAGCTCTGTGAAGCCTACAGAACGTGACGTTTGTTATTCTTTTGTTGTTTTGTTTGGTGTTCTGAGAAAATAAAGAATCATGAACACGTACCACGCTGCACCTTGGTCTACTTCTTCAGACGAACGTTACAGTTGGACTGTGTAAGGCAGGGAGGGTAGCAGCTGCGCCCTCACACACAACAAGGCTCCTCTAATTTGGCAGAGCTCACCATGGACTCCCTCCACCTCGTTGAAGGAGAGTCTCAAGAACTAATATCATCCTGTTTTTATCAGGCAGTGAGCGAGCGGAGAGAAGTCCCAAGGCCCTGACAGGACAAAGAGCCTCTCCACACGCCTACCTCTTTAATATCTTTCTGCGGACCAGGACGCAATTAGCATGTTAATGAAGGGATCTGAAACCTCTGAAGATCAAGACAATAGGAGTCCTTTCTGGGCGCCTGAAGATAACAAATAACCTTTAATGGAAATTACCAGATGAAATGTACAGTGTTTATCGTGTGAAATACTCATTTTTAAGAGTAATCTACGAAACGCTGGCGTTTATCTTTTTCTTTATGCTTTTGAGCCCCATGCCTGCCTCTAGCTTATTTTGGTTAATTACATTGAGGACATTTTATGCTTGTCTCTTTTAAAAACGTCTTGCAGTTATCTGCGTATTCTCCCTGCCCTACTTGATGTTGGTGCATGCTGGCTAAGCTGTGAGAGGATCATTTAGGAGCCCTGGTGCTGCAGCTTTGTCACAGCGGTGAGAGATCAAAGAGACCCCAAATGCTCAGATTCAGGAAGAAGAATACCAAATCACACTGGTCTCCTGGGCAGGCCTGGTGTTGGTAGCATTGGGTCAAACTCAAGATAATGAGGAGTGTGTTACATCCCCTTTAAAACCACACAGATTTTCACACATGTCCATGATGCAGCGGGAACCTGCTGGACTGGGCTGATCCTGTGTAGGTGTAGAGGGTTAGTATTAGTACAGGTGATAATGTAATAATGTATGCCATTTAGCAGACGCTTTTATCCAAAGTGACATAGTCATGCGCGCAGACATTTTAAATATGGGTGGTCCTGGGAATCGAACCCACCATTTTGGTGTTGCAAGCATCATGCTCTACCAACTGAGCTCCAGAGATGGTAGATGCAACAACAAGGCCTTGATGCAACGGTTCGTTGTGAACAAATAAATGGGTTGAAAGGCAACCCCTGGCAGAGGGCAGGTAGAGATGAGTGAGCGTCAGATGGGGTTGGGAGAGGCAACACTGCTGGGTTCAAAACACCTGTGTGAAGATGACACTGGAGGGACTCTACAGAGAACCCCTGATTCACTGTTCAGTCAGACCAGTTAAGCAGAGGCTTCCTGGAAACACACATATGTACACACGCACGCACACACGCCATGCTGAGACGATACCCTGCATACCTCCTCTACTCCTCTCCTCTCTCCTCCCCATCTCCTCTCCTCCTTATCTCCATAATTTCTCCCCTTCATTTGTCCTCCTCCCCATCTCCTCTCCTCCCTTTCTCTTCTATTCCTCCCCATCTTCTTTCCTCCCCATCTCCTCCTCCCTATCTCACCTTCTCCTCCCTATCTCACCTCCTCCATATCTCACCTCCTCCCTATCTCCTCTCCTCCTCCCTATCTCTCCTCCTCCCTATCTCCTCTCCTCCTCCCCATCTCCTCTCCTCCTCCCTATCTCCTCCTCCTCCCCATCTCATCTCCTCCTCTCTCTATCTACTCTCCTCCCTATCTCTCCTCCTCCCTATCTCCTCTCCTCCTCCCCATCTCCTCTCCTCCTCCCCATCTCCTCTCCTCCTCCCCATCTCCTCTCCTCCTCCCCATCTCCTCTCCTCCTCCCTATCTCCTCTATCTTTTCCTGTCTCTTACTACCCATGCCAGTTGTATGGATTTCTAATATCTGTGTATGGACATGATTGTGTTAATGACTCTGTGCTTATAAGAAATAACCTTTAACCTTTGGTAACCTTGTTCATATCAATCAGGGTACATAATGTAGTTATTATACAAAATGTACATTGTATGCGTGATTGTACACCCACATTTCCATGGAACTGAATTCTTCAGATACCTTCCCAGTTTAGCCCTGGCAGGTAAGACCTCACACAGATGTCAGGCGAGGTAAAGCTGGCCCTGTAATATTGCTAGGAGGCGGGAATAAAACGGTGTGAATTATCTGTCAAAGCATCAGCCCAGTGAGCTGTGTGGCCAGTTCATTAAACTGCTGACAGTACCATTAATATTAGTGTGCCTTTAAAACCTCAGCATCAATTCAGAACCACCCAGGGAGATGTGAGGTGGTTCAGCTTTTAGAGGGGAGTGATCTGAATTCTAATGGGCTGTAGGAAGATAGGTGGTGGAAGTCTATAATAAAGTCTTGTTTAAAACCTCTTTTTGGAAATGGGAATTATATGGCACTGCTGGCATTATAGAAAGCAAACCTTAGAAAACTGGTGAGATGGACATCTCATGAGATA
Source organism: Oncorhynchus tshawytscha (assembly GCF_018296145.1). NCBI lineage: Eukaryota > Metazoa > Chordata > Actinopteri > Salmoniformes > Salmonidae > Oncorhynchus > Oncorhynchus tshawytscha. The sequence goes on along the minus strand of NC_056440.1, from coordinate 65,917,271 downwards.
CCGGAATGAATGTTTATCATCATGCCAAGCATTAGGCTAGAATGTCCCTGATGCATAACTTCTTGCCTAATTATGATATTGAAGAAAACAACTCCTGGAATTTCCATCACATTTAGACAGTGTGTGCATTTGGTGGTTGCCACATAATATTTCTTCTGTGATACAAATTTCCAGTAAACTAAAAGATGATAGCCTCGTAGTGTGCATTCTCTTGCAGTAACCTGCACCAAAAGATAGCCTATTCTTGTGTTTGCTTTTCATATTCGATGCGAGAACATACCAGCATACTTTTAGGACGTGGAGATGACCATGCATTTTTCGTGTGAAAAACAGGACGCATATGTGTTGCTTTGATGTTGGCCATAAAACTTTATTTTTTTAAAGGATGAATACTTTGGATGTACACAGAGTGGTGTGACAGTTGTAGAGAGCCCTCACCGTTGCTGTCCAGCAGTGCCTGGTCCATGCATTTACCATGTATCCTCCCACCACTCTGTCTACCAGAGTAGCTTTTATTCTCCTCAGAGGAGGGAGAGATGCCTCTTGTTCTCTTTACGACAGATTTTTAATACGGTTCCTCTCCGACTACATTTGTAGAGAGCAAATGCTTTGATGAAATATCGGACAAACAATACACATCATGTTTTTCATCTGTATTAGTATAGCCTTGAAATGGACTCTACAACATAGCATTTATCTGATATAGTCCTCTACTTGCTTTTGGACTGTCTAAAAAAAACTGCACATTGCTTTCAAAATATTTATTCCATCCAGTATCTTGGTGAATTTACATGAAATAAAAAAGGTATGCCATTAATTTGATAAGCAACTGAGGAGTATTTAATATGGACATCCAGGGAAAATTCAATCTTAATTATATTCGCTGACACTTACCATGCTGTGTCAACTGGCTGGTAATAAGGAATAGGACATGCATTTTATCTGTGTAACATTGTTTGATTACATTGTATCTTCTGCCACAAAAATGTAATCTTGTACCTGAAATTGGCACATCTCCTTTGAGATGTGCCTCTCTTGATGGTTCGACATGTGAGTGCAAACTGTATTGTATTTGGTGTTTTACTGTAGTAGAAGACTTTGATGTTCAGTTGCTTCTGGAGACTTTCAATAGGCTTTGTGTTTTAGTTTAGTGCTGCAGACTTCCAATAATATGAAAATGAATCCCTGTTTCTTTCCTTCCTTGAAATAATATCTTTCTGACATGTTCAGACATGACTTGATTGGCAAAAATAATAGTGGAATCCTTGCTTTCACCTAACCTACTGTGTGAAATTGGTGATTACCTCAAGGAAATCTGGATGGATGGAAGGAAAGAAGGAGGAAAGGAAGGAGGTAAACATATATCAAATCAGGCCTGTGTTTGTCTTGTATCAGGTGGAGGAGCGTGAAGCCCAGGTCCAGGAGCTGCAGGACACCATCACAGAGCTGCACCAGGAGATGACCAGGAAGGACCAGGACAAGCTGACACAGCTGCAGGAGCTCCACCAGCTGGAGAGCAGGGTGAAGCAGCTCACTGACCAGGTAGGGCTGGGGATCTATTACCACCCAGACAGGTCTAGTTCAGGACTGGCCAATTCTGTTGGGAAACACTTGTCCACTTCTGGTCAAGATCAAATAGAACTAGTACATCAACATGTTAACCTCATTTAATCACATTTTGAACACACTATTGACAGAGGATGCAATTGCTTCATTAGCATAATGAAACCTACATTGGTCTAATCTAGAGTTGTACTTGTAACCCATTGGTGTGGTACAGTGAAGGATGTGCTGTGTGGTTGTCTTGATGGCAGGTCAGGAGCTCTGAGGAGACCATTGGCCAGCTGAGACAGGAGGTGGCTGTTAGAGTGGGCATCAGCAGCGCAACCCTGTGTGGGGGCGTGAGTACAGCAGGGAAAGTGGGTTAAAGCACAGTATTCATGCATATACTGTACATGTACTGTTATACGTTCCACAGGACATGATCTACAACCTGACCTACGTTTTATATAGGCTGTAGGGTCTAACAATGCATCAGTGAACATATAATGAACTTGGATCCACTCTGGGCTTTTCAAGTCTTAAATTTTCATCCAAATGTAATTTCTCTGTGCAAACAAGTACATTACTATATGATAGAAAGTGATTGAAATGTAAGCTAGTCCTATAAAGTTCCAGTTATATTGTGTTCATTTTCTCTATTCTAAGACTCATTACATTTCATCAGTCATCCTGTTGTTATTAACATTCCTGTACAAGCCTACGCATTCACACATAAATCACATTAAACCCTCATTTCCAGATGAATGCGTCCGTACATGGTGACTCAGTCTCTCACACGGTCTGTCTGTATGGTCTGTCTGTATGGTCTGTCTGTATGGTCTGTCTGTATGGTCTGTCTGTGTGGTGTCATGGGTTGGAGATCAGGATTTCCCCTGTAGAGCTGTAGATCTTTGAGACCAGTGTTTGTTGAGAGGGGCTCTAATGATGGCACATGTGGCCTGGGTTCTGATGGCCCCAATGTGGGAGTCAGGGCCAGCCTGAATAGCAGCTCTGTCCCCCTCTCTCCACCTAACTCTTCACGTCTCCACACATCTGGCAGGCAGCCCAGAGACTATGATGGGAGTCAATTAACTCTAATATTGTGCAATTTTAATCAGGCTGTAATTCTATAAAATAACCTTATAATTTCTGGATGGGATTGGATCGCAATTACGTGTGCAGCAGCAGAAGAAGGCAGAGAGTTTAAGTAGGGAACTATGCAGGTCCCTGGAAAGAGGGCTTTTTAGAGTTCCTTTTGTTTGCATTTAATATGGAAATTGTGAGAAAATAATGAGACAACTTCTCTTCATTGCTTATTGAATTTGTGAGGTCAGGTACAATGAGTTCTGTGTAATTACGGACATAGCCTCAGAGATGTTAGGTAGATTGGCCTATTAGTCCTCAGAGATGGTAGGTAGATTGGCCTATTAGTCCTCAGAGATGGTAGGTAGATTGGCCTATTAGTCCTCAGAGATGGTAGGTAGATTGGCCTATTAGTCCCCAGAGATGGTAGATAGATTGGCCTATTAGTCCTCAGAGATGGTAGGTAGATTGGCCTATTAGTCCTCAGATATGGTAGGTAGATTGGCCTATTAGTCCTCAGAGATGGTCGGTTGATTGGCCTATTAGTCCTCAGAGATGTTAGGTAGATTGGCCTATTAGTCCTCAGAGATGGTAGGTAGATTAGCCTATTAGTCCTCAGAGATGGTAGGGTAGATTGGCCTATTAGTCCTCAGAGATGGTAGGTAGATTGATAGATGATTTTCTTTCTCTCTGGTGGATTTTGACCTTCAAATCATCCAAATGTTAGTTAGAACCTTCACAGAGCACTGACTGGTATCCTGTTTGGCTGCGTGGGGGTGGAGGAGGAAACAGCCTCATAGCCAGATGGTAGAGAATAGAGGGAACCGTAGAAAACATATGCAAATGAGAGAAATGTTCCTGTCATGTATTTGGTGTTTTAGTGAAACAGCATTGTCTTTGTGTAAGAGTGGATGTCGTTGTCTAAGAGAGGATGTCGTTGTGTAAGAGAGGATGTCGTTGTGTAAGAGAGAATGTCTTTGGTGCTGAAACAGAATATTCTAACACTGAAGGAATCTATGGGATTCCTCACTATGTTCTCCATCACTGCTGCCTTTTCCTCTCTTCTCCTCACCTCTCATCCCTTTTCCTTCTCTCTTTCCCTCTCTCAATGTGGAGGAAATGCATTGGAAAGGAGAGCCAAAGTCACACAACATTAGTTTGGTGGTGGCTGCCGCTGCAGAAAGCCATTACTCTTCCTTGACAGTATCATAGAGAACGGTGGAGCTGGGTCGCGCCTAGCCCCTCGCTCTCCCTCGCCATGCGCCACTCGCAGGAAATTGCCTCATACTTCAGCAGGCAGGAAGGTGACACGTCGGCGACACCCACGCATGTGTCACTTTCAGGGCCTGGGTGGGAGCAGGCTCCGGTGCCACAGACAAGCGCTGCCTGGGGAGCAGTAGAGGAGAGCTGCCCAGGGGAGGCTGGCTGAGCTGGGGTCTGGACACGCAGGGACCACGCTGGATTTAGAGGAGGTGCAGAGGAGGGGTAGAACTAGTTACCAATAAATGAGGTCTTAACCTCCCTACCTTTCTTTGGCCACTAGTATTTGACCTGATTGAACCCATCTACTGCACAAAAGGACTGGGTGGTAATGAGCTAGCCAGTTCTAGAGTGTGTTGCAGTAGATGGGATATTTGCAGCGCCCGCTGTCTCTTATTTGATGAATTTTGACTCCTACAAGGAGGATAGTTAGGTGCCCCACTGGGGGGATGGACGGAGGGATGCAGCAGGACCCAGGGAAAGTGCTAGGTGGTGGGCTTCTCTGTGGCTGGTTTCAGCCTGCAGTCTGGAGCATAAGGGCTGTTCTGTCCGCAGCCACCCGTATGGGGAGCAGTAATGAAAGGAGAGGTTAAGGAGGAGAGTGAAGTGGTCTCGCTCGACAATAAATCCTATGTAGTAGGGGATGCTATGGGACCCCACTCCTAGAACACCTTTATGGGCGTTGAAAAGGGACAGGCGTACGCACACTTACCCAGACACACACGCTCACACCCACACACGCTATGCCTGTTAAGAGCTGTTGTGCCTCGTCTATGAAAGAGATTGAGCTAATGACAATTTGGTCTCGTGTTTTGTGGAGAGTATTCTCTGAAAAAGGCGAAGATTCTCATTGCTCACTCAATACATTAGCTTCTTTGTGTCATACGTTTGACTAAAATGTGTTGATTTGACTATTATTTGAAAATGTAGACATCATTTGAACAAAACTAAAGCCTTTATCACTTCTGAAGCCACAGGCACTGATGCAGGTGTGGTATACATACCAGCTGCTGAGTTGGCCATTGTTTTCAGATGAGACATGTACATTGTGTTGTTTGAGAGGGAATAGAAAGCTTTATGCTGTTCCATCTCCTCCCGACACCACACTGTGCAGACCTGTGCAGACCTCGTCTCCAGAGGACCAATGTTTATTGCCATTCTAAAGCAGGCTTTGTTGTGATTGTGTGTGCTCTCCGTCCCCTTCTCCTTGTTTCCACTCTTCTTTCATTTTGTGCAGGGCTGGGGGGATTGCTCTGTGCTGCGGCTCTGTGATTAGAGAGAGGGAGAGGCAGAGTGCTTCTCAGCAGGAATCTGTTTTATATTCATCAAAAGAGCTGCCTTTGATTTGCTCCCTCTGACGTGTGACAGCGGCGCGGCTGCAGCACCACACAGCCGCCGAGGAAATCGTGCACTTATCACCCCTCCCTCCTCCTCCCTCTCCTCCTCACCCTCCTTTACCAGCAGTACCCCCATCCACAATACTACAACCCCCCCAACACCGTACTCCCCATCACTCCCCCCACAGCCCAACCTTCGGGCCGCCTGGCCGTCTTATTCATTTCTCTATTGTTGTTAATATTGCCTCTCTTCACTCAAAAGACTTTCTCCAATGTCACTCTGAAAAGATTTGCCCTCCTCTTCCTCTCCTCAGAATAGTTTCCCAGAGTAGAGCCTGTGGACTGACGGCCAGCAGAGAGAGAAAGAGGGGGGGGAGATCTAATGGATGATGGGTGGTGATGAGAAGCTCATCAAGGCCCTGTCTGTCTGAATAGGACGATGTCCATTTCCATGGGAGGGAAAACAGGCTGTTGTTGATTACAGAACAGTATTGAATAAGTTGTTTTCCCTGTTGATTGCAGTATATGAATGTGACCATTCAGTCACTGTTGCCTACATAGAATTACAATTCCATTACGGTTGCCTTCTTTGTCTTGCTGACGTCCAGTGGCCACCCTGTTGTACAGACTCCCTCATTATCCAGGGTGGGAATGACATAACATCTGGGTTGGACTAAGGTAATGCCAGGTAATGTCCTGGGATGGTGGAGGCTCAGGTTAACCCAGATAAAGTCCTGTTCTGTAGTCTGGAGGAGCGTCTCTCACCCTGTCTATGACCTTCAGCTCTGTGTCAGTGGTAGCTCAGACGAGGCCTCTGTAGTTTCCTATGTGTTTACACAGGAGCCCATCCTATTACCACCCTCAACTCGCAGATCAGTCAATTCTGCACAGTTTCTGATGGCTCAGACTAAAATCACATACACACGCACACACTCACACACTAGCTCTTCTCTCCAAACACTGCCCCCCTCTGCACCACGCCTGGGCCGAGCAGGACACACACACCTGTGTTTGAACAGGGCCCCTCTGTGCCGCAGAGACCAGCCTGGTTATTAACGGTGTCAATTATTAAAGCAATTTCAAACTCTGCAAACAGTGGCAGGGAGAAGCGAGCAGACGCTGGAACGTGTGTGTGGACGTGTGTGAGATCCATAGGGAGGGAGAGACATTCTGAGGCCCTTTTTTGCTGCTTTGTCCCTGCAGTGGCCCAGCTAACAAGGTCACCTACACCCAAGGTTAGCTTGGAGGGAGGGGAACATGCTTGGGTAATATTTCATCTTCTCCTTGGTTCCACAAGCCTCTTATGTACGCCACACACACACATGCATGCACGCATATTTGCAAACATACTCACTTCCCAGTAACTGGAAATTGAAAGGTGTCCAATTGACGTTGTGCCTGTACAGCAGCAGAATGAAATGCAAACTGAAGCGGTATTCTCTGGCGCTCACTGATCTCTCCTTGCCGTTTGACGATCCCCCATACTTCACAACTCATGTCGCATTTGATAGTGACTCCTCCATGTTAGAGTTCATATACTGTACTATATACACAGGGTTAATTGCATGCCACAGTCTCGGGGTCCTCTGGAGTGCAGGATACGTAAGTGAACATTCAGCTGCATATTGTGGCTGACGTCAAATCTAATTTTAATTGTCACATGCTTCGTAAACAACAAATTATATGCTTACTTACGGGTCCTTCCCAACCATGCAGAATACATTGAAGAATTATTATAATTATATAAAAAAATTATAACACAAGGAATAAATACACATTGAGCAATGATAGCTTGGCTATATACACAGGGTACCAGTACTGAGTTCATGTGCAGGGGTATGAGGAAATTGAGGTAGATATGTACAGTTGAAGTCGGAAGTTTACATACACCTTAGCCAAATACATTTAAACTCAGTTTTTTCACAATTCCTGAAATTTAATCCTAGTAAAAATTCCCTGTCTTAGGTCAGTTAGGAGCAGAATGTGAAATGTCAGAATAATAGTAGAGAATGATTTATTTCAGATTTGATTTATTTTATCACATTCCCAGTGGGTCAGAAGTTTACATACACTCAATTATTATTTGGTAGGATTGCCTTTAAATTGTTTAACTTGGGTCAAACATTTCAGGTAGCCTTCCACAAGCTTCCCTCAATAAGTTGGGTGAATTTTGACCCATTCCTCCTGACAGAGCTGGTGTAACTGAGTCAGGTTTGTAGGCCTCCTTGCTCACACACGCTTTTTCAGTTCTGCCCACAAATCTTCTGTAGGATTGAGATCAGGGCTTTGTGATGGCCACTCCAATACCTTGACTTTGTTGTCCTTAAGCCACTTTGCCATAACTTAAAAGTATGCTTGCGGTCAATGTCCATTTGGAAGACCCATTTTGTGTCATCAGACCAGAGGACATTTCTCCAAAAAGTACGATCTTTGTCCCCATGTGCAGTTGCAATCCGTAGTCTGGCTTTTTTATGGCGGTTTTGGAGCGGTGACTTCTTCCTTGCTGAGCGGCCTTTCAGGTTATGTCGATATAGGAATCGTTTTACTGTGGATATAGATACTTTTGTACCCGTTTCCTCCAGCATCTTCACAAGGTCCTTTGCTGTTGTTCTGGGATTGATTTTCGCAAAGTGCGTTCATCTCTAGGAGACAGAACGCGTCTCCTTCCTGAGCAGTATGATGGCTGCGTGGTCCCTTGGTGTTTATACTTGCGTACTATTGTTTGTACAAGTGAACGTGGTACCTTCAGGCGTTTAGAAATTACTCCCAAGGAGGAACCAGACTTGTGGAGGTCTACAATTTTTTTTCTGAGGTCTTGGCTGGTTTATTTTGATTTTCCCATGATGTGAAGAGGCACTGAGTTTGAAGGTAGGCCTTGAAATACATCCACAGGTACACCTCCAATTGACTCACATTATGTCAATTAGCCTATCAGAAGCTTCTAAAGCCATTCCATAATTTTCTGGAATTTTCCAAGCTGTTTAAAGGCACAGTCAACTTAGTGTATGTAAACTTCTGACCCAATGGAATTGTGATACAGTGAATTATAAATTAAATAATCTGTCTGTAAACAATTGTTGGAAAAATTACTTGTGTCATGCATAAAGTAGATGTGTGTGTGCTGACAGTGAGCCTGTGTGTACTTGTTATGTGTGAGTGAGTGTGTGTGTATGTTTGTGTTTTGAGTGTCAGTGTAAGTATGTGTGAGTGTGTGGGTATAGTCCACTGTGTGTGTGCCTGAAGTCAAAAAGAGTTAGTGCAAAAAGGGTCAATGCAGATGGTCCTGGTATCTATTTGGTGAACTATTTAGCAGTCTTATGGCTTGGGATTGGAAGCAGTTCTGGAGCCTTTTGGTCTCAGACTTCCAGTACTGTTTGCTGTGCGGTAGCAGAGAGAACAGTCTATGACTTGGGTGTCTGGAGTATTTGAGAATTTTTAGGCCTTCCTCTGACACCGCCTAGTATAGAGGTCCTGGATGGCAGGGAGTTTGGCTCCAGTGATGTACTGGGTCGTCCGCACTACCCTTTGTAGCACCTTGTGGTCTGATGCCAAGCAGTTGCCATACAAAGCTGTGATGCAGCCAGTCAAGATGCTCTCAACAGTTCAGCTGTAGAATCTTTTGAGACTATGGGCCCATGCCAAATATTTTCAGCCTCCTGAGGGAGAAGAGGCGTTGTCGTGCCCTCTTCACAACTGTGTTGGTGTGTTTGGACCATTATAGGTCCTTATTGAAGAGGATATCGAGGAACTTGAAGCTCTAGACCCGCTCCAATACAGCCCCATCGATGTGAATAGGGGGCGTGTTCTGCCCTCCGTTTCCTGTAGTCCACGAAAAGCTTCTTTGTCTTGCCCACGTTGAGGGAGATGTTGTTGTCCTGGCACCACACTGCCAGGTCTCTGAGATCCTGTCATTGGCAAACTTGGTTACATTATTTTATCTCCTCTTCTTCTCCTGAAAACAAAGCTTACTGTAGGTCCTTTAGTATTAACTCTCACATCTTGTTGCTCAGAGGGCCGATGCGGAACAGACAGACACAGTAGAAGGAATACAAAGTAATACAATGGGAGATACAGTGTAGGCTTATGATGCCACACGCATGTAGAACTTTCCATGTTTAGATAACTTCTAAGAGGGATGTTAGTTTCAGGCTACACAGCTCACAGCTCCAGGGAGAAGGTAGTTGGATGGCAGTTTGAATGGAGGTTGATAGGAGCGTAATGACCATCTGATGGCCCTCCTGTCTGGGTCACATCAGGCTGTTCAAGGTGAGTGCTCCAGACCCCATTGTCTGTCTCTGTGTCTCTCTGTCTACATGCATGATGATGCATTTGATCAGAACACATCTCCCTAATGGTCTCTCAGTGAGCTGCCAGCATTCTACAGAGCACTCAAGAAGCCCTTGTCCCTGTCATTTCAGATGTTCACCTGCCCCACTAAGCATAGGTAGCCATTCACCCCTCGTTCGCCCCATGCTCTTGACAGAAAGAAAGAGGGAGGTGGGAGAGAAAGGGAGTATTAAACCCTGCAACGCTGCACTTTGTCAGCGAGGGAACGTCTTCCTTCTGCTCCACTGTAATCTCTGAAGCCGTGCCATGGTGTGTCAGTGTTAAGTTGATACTGAGCGTTGGGCTGCTGTGGACCTCTACTTCTGACACTCTACTGTAGGGCCTAAACCCCATAATCCAGCTCAAAGGCAGACGCTAGGGTTAGTTATGTTTATATGTGTTGGAGATTGACTGGCTCTTTTCTGAGAGGCGTTTTCTCTCTCCTCTTTCCTCCTCTGTTGTTCCCCCACGTTCCTGAGGCTGGCTCTTTGGCCCTGCAGGACCCCCACAAGGCTCAGCATGATTCAAGCGTTTATCCTCCCACCCCTCCATGTCTCTCACTGGGGAGAAAGCAGGAAGCGGGGATAGTAGCAGCTCATCCTCAGGGCTCCACTGTCTGCTGCCCCAGAGGCCCTGTGGCCTTCTGCACATTTCTATGGAAACACTGACTTCTGTAGCTGATCTGACAGCAACCATTCTGTCTGGTTCTCTGTACATTATATAGCTTTGTGTAATATATAAAGAGCCATATACAGTGCATTCGGAAAGTATTCAGACCCCTTCCCCCTTTCCACATTTTGATACGTTACGGCCTTATTCTAAAATGGTTTAAAAAAACGTTTGTCGTCAATCTACACACAATATCCCATAATGACAAGTCGAAAACAGGTTTGTAGAAATGTTTGCTTATTTACACAAGGATTCAGACCGTTTGCTATAAGAATCGAAATTGAGCTCAGGTGCATCCTCTTTCCATTGATCATCCTTGAGATTTTTCTACAACTTGATTGGAGTTCACCTGAGGGAAATTCAATTGATTGGACATGATTTAGAAAGACACACCTGTCTACAGTTGACAGTGCATTTCAGAGCAAAAACCAAGCAAGGAATTGTCCGTAGAGCTCCGAGACAGGATTGTGTCGAGGCACAGATCTGGGAAAGGGGAACTTTTTTTTGCAGCAGCAGCATTGAAGGTCCCCAAGAACCCAGTGGTCTCAATCATTCTTAAATGGAAGAAGTTTGGAACCACCAAGATTCTTCCTAGAGCTGGCTGCCCGCCAAACTGAGCAATCAGGGAAGAAGGGCCTTGGTCAGGGAGGTGACCAAGAACCCGATGGTCACTCTGACAGAGCTCCAGTTCCTCTGTCGAGATGGGAGAAACTTCCAGAAGGACAATCATCTCTGCCACACTCCACCAATCAGGCCTTTATGGTAGAGTGGTCAGACGGAAGCCACTCCTCAGTAAAAGGCACATGGCAGCTTGCTTGGAGTTTACCAAGAGGCACCTAAAGGACTCTCAGCCCATGAGAAACAAGATTCTCTGGTCTGATGAACCTAAGATTGAACTCTTTAGCCCGAATGCCAAGTGGCACATCTGGAGGAAACCTGGCACCATCCCTACGGTGAAGCACGGTGGTGGCAGAATCAAGCTGTGGGGATGTTTTTCAGCGGCAGGGACTGGGAGACTAGTCAGGATCAAGGGAAAGATGAACAGAGAAAAGTACAGAGAGATCCTTGATAAAAACCTGCTCCAGAGCACTCAGGACCTGAGACTGGGGTGAAGGTTCACCTTCCAACAGGACAAGGACCCTAAGCACACAGCCAAGGCAATGCAGGAGTGGCTTCAGGACAAGTCTCTGAATGTCCTTGAGATGCCCAGCCAGAGCCCAGACTTGAACCTGATCGAACTTCTCTGGAGAGATCTGAAAATGCAGTGACGCTCCCCATCCAACCTGACAGCGCTTGAGAGGATCTGCAGAGAATGGGAGAAACTCCCCAAATACAGCTTGTCGCGTCACCCAAGAAGACTTCAGGCTGTCATCGCTGCCAAAGTAAAGGGTCTGAATACTTAGGTAAATGTAATATTTAATTTTTTTTTAATACATTTAATTCTAAAAACCTGTCTTTGCTTTGTTATTATGGGGTATTGTGTGTAGATTGATGAGGGGGAAAACAATTTAATACATTTTAGAATAAGGCTGTAATGTAACAATGTGGAAAAAGTCAAGGGGTCTGAACACTTTCCGAATGCACTGTAACGGAATGGAACACAGGACAAAAGAGACATAAGATAGTTAGATGCTGTGTTTTTAGTGATGGCAAATGAAGGACGGATATTTTATTTGCAAATGTAGGGCCTCAGTCCTTATCCATCTGTTAGCCCAGCCATTTTATCACCACATCCTCCATCTCCTGCAGCACCACCTGTGTCTGTGAGTCTCGTCTTCACTATAAGACAGAGCCTCTTATCAGTGTAACTACAGCAAAGCAAATCATGTTGAGAGAGAGAGAGATGTTAGTAGCTCATTTTGTTTGTTTTCGTTTTAAGGGCATATTGTTTTATTTATAGTGGTTTTCTGTATTAGAAGAGTTGTGAATCGCTGTCGTGTCATTGGTTTAGCTTTGTGAGTATGCTTCGATGTTGTCTGCCCTCCCTCCCTGGCCCTGTGAAGTCAGACTTTTTGATAGGGCTCTTGACACAGCAAGCACTTGGCAGCAGACTCCCTTTGTTCTCGCAGGGAAAGGTGCTGTAGGCATTCCAAAGCAATAAACAGGGAAAGCTATCAAATTCAATATTTCTCAGCAGATGAAGAACCAGACATGTATTTGTACACTTGGCATGCAGCGAGATCCCTCCTGGCTCCTGGATATGATACAAAAAAAGTAAACATGTAATATTAGTGTTAAAGTAGGGGAACATTATCTGGCAGACACCACACCAGATCTTATCAGTGACACCAACACATATTAGGTTGGATCTCTTAATTTAGCAGAATTGAACAGATCACGATAAGTCCCTGGGAAGGAAGAAATTCCCTACATGGAAACACCTGTCCCTGCCTTAGAGTGGCTTTGGGGGAGCCAGCCAACTGGAAGCAATTATTTGCTTTTGGTCAGCGTTTGGGCTATCTGCTGGGATTAGTTGAGGGACTGCTGATCTGGGAGCTGGTCGAGCGTGATGTGGTTACACCTGACTGGGCACTCTGGGCTGAGCGGAGATAGGCTTGGCTAAAGTCAACTGGCATGGGATGGAATGGGCTGAGCCAGGCTGGATTGGGCTAGACTTGGCTGGGTTGGGCTATACTTGGCTGGGTTGGACTAGACTTGGCTAGGTTGCTTGGGCTGGACCTCATTGAGCTTAGGAGCTCAGCAGCCTGTGCCTGCTACATTCCACATCAACAACAGAGTCTCAGGCTCGGTGGAGCTTTTGAGGCGAGCCTCTTTATAATGGAGATACTCGCTGGTGATAGGAAGAGATGATGAATACTATTTAACTGGGTAGTATTGTATGGGGCGAAAATGTGTTCATGTGTGGCTACAAACTAATGTATTTTTGTGTGTGTGGTTATTTACAGATTTGGGTAAATGTGAGGGTTCTGAGTATGTGTGTATGTGGTGTGGTGAGTGTGTGCGATTATTTACAGATTTGGGTAAATGTGAAGGTTCTGAGTGTGTGTGTATGTGGTGTGGTGAGTGTGTGTGATTATTTACAGATTTGGGTAAATGTGAGGGTTCTGAGTGTGGTGAGTGCGTGTCTGGCTGCGTCCATCTGAGGGGTCTGGCTGTGGACGTGATTGTGTTTTGATGAGGTCTCAGTGGTGCTCCCCGCTCTGGTCTTGTTGAGATGCTTGGTGCCTTGCATTCCCATCGCTTTCCCAATTTGACAGCTGATGGGATCCCAGATGGAATGTGTGCCAGTGTGAATTGCCCGTGATATTCATAACAACATAATTTATCTTCTTCACCCCTCTCTTTCAGCAATTCCTCCCTTATGCCTGCATACCGCTCTCCCCTCTCCCTCCTTCCTACCCCATTCCCTCCTCTCTCTGTCTTTCTCTCTTTCTCTCTCTATCAATCTTTTCCCCTCTCCCCCACTCTCTCTCTACCCTTCTCTGTCTCTGACTGTCTCTCTCTCTTAGTTCAGGTGCCCTCCCGGTCATTTAGCAGGGTTAACAGGCAGTGCCAACTCCAGCCATTCCCTGAAGGCAGTTTGTCAAACCTTTAAGTCTCTATAACCACCCACCACACTGGCCCTGGACCAACTCCTATGTAACTGTGTGGAGAATAGTGGGTTAGCCAGTGTGGAGAATAGTGGGTTAGCCAGTGTGGAGAATAGTGGGTTAGCCAGTGTGGAGAATAGTGGGTTAGCCAGTGTGAGAAGCCAGTAAGAACACACACTCTTACACGCAGTTCATCATTGCTCTAAAATGGCTACTGTGTCCAGTGCTAAGCACCAATACACACCACTAATCCCTATATTTTCTGGTGCCTGCTACAGAGAGAGAGAAGGGGAGAGAGAGAGAGCAGGAGAGAGAGAGTGAGAGAAGGGAGAGAGAGAGCAGGAGAAAGAGAGTGAGAGAAGGGAGAGAGAGAGCAGGAGAAAGAGAGTAGAGAGAGTGAGAGAAGGGAGAGAGAGAGAGAGAGCAGGAGAGAGTAGAGAGAGTGAGAGAAGGGAGAGAGAGAGAGAGCAGAAGAGAGAGAGCAGGAGAAAGAGAGAAGGGAGAAGGAAGAGAGAGCAGGAGAAAGAGAGTAGAGAGTGAGAGAAGGAAGAGAGAGAGAGCAGGAGAAAGAGTAGAGAGATTGAGCGAAGAGAGAAGGAGAAAGAGAGTAGAGAGTGAGCAGGAGAAAGAGCAGAAGAGAGTAGAGAGAGTGAGCGAAGGGCGAGAGAGAGCAGGAGAAAGAGAGTAGAGAGAGAGAAGGGAGAGAGAGAACATGAGAGAGGGAGAGAAGGGAGAGAGAGAACATGAGAAAGAGAGTAGAGAGAGTGAGAGAAGGGAGAGAGAGAACATGAGAAAGAGAGTAGAGTGAGCGAGAGAAGGGAGAGAGGGAGCATGTGATTGAGACGAGCCATTGAATCAGACATGGCCCTGTGGTGCAGAATTGTTATATTGGGATTCTTTGTAGATGAACTCCTTTCTCCTGTGGTCAGTGTGGGCAGTTTGATTTACTATCAGAGATTGTTTCATACTGATGGAGGGTGTTGGAAGAAAATTGTGGAACAAACACCTGACTGAAGGCAGGACTAAACCGAAATAAAAAAACATGATCATTTTTAAAATAATCTTACAAAAACCGAACTGACTTCAAAAACTCACTAATCTCTCAGCACTATCAGACAGATCAGTGCAGACGGCCGAGTTGAATCAACAGATCACATCACATATTTTAGCACATATTTTACTTCCTGCTTTGCTTTTATGGGTACACTTACAATGGTCGCCAGTCCACCCATTATGCCATCATTGACTTGAATGGGGATGCCGGTTCTATTCATTCTCTTTCTATGGCTGCACATGCAGTCAGGAGAGGAGAAAATGTGCGTCCCAACTGTGCCATTCAAACGTTAATTACGGTTATTTGGCTGACGAATTACCGTCATCCAAAATTTCATGACCATCACAGCCCTAGTGTGAGTGCATGAGTATATGTGTATGCCGTAGACTACAGCGATGTGCATGGGGAGTAATGGATATAAAGTACCTCATAGAGATAGCTCCCTAATCTGATTCCTCCTGAAGCTGTGGGCTTGCCATGATTTGTTTGGCTGTTCTGGGCTCCGTATGCACATCATGCAGAGTGGGCTTGATTTGCAGCTCTCCAGAATGATCCCACTCGGCATTACAGAGAGAGAGACAGAGATATTTGTTTACTAGAGAGTGCAGAGAGCGTGCCGGGGAGGCTGGTAAAGAAGCACCCTTCAGTCCAGTGGGTGGGGCTGATCCATCTCGCTCTGACTTGTGCACTTTGAGGGACATTTCTCGTAACGGGCCACTCGCTCATCCTTATCACCAGCAGCCCCCTGGAAACTTTCCCAAACTCTGTCCGATGCACCACAGCGGTGACACACAGCCCAGCACTGGACACGCCACCTCCACGGCACGCTGCTCCTCTCTACGCCAACCCCCATGATGCATCATTCACCGCCGGGCCCATTTACATCCATTTATCTGACTGCTTCAACATGGGTACAGTGTGGGAACAGTTGTGTTTATCTACTCCTCATATATCATATATCATCATACTGGATTTATATTCATCGGCTTCTGTTTTCGAGAGTGTAACTGTTATGATATTATTATTGCATTGGAAATGCTCTCTGTGGTAAGAATTCCCTCAGTCCAGGATGATTTTAATCTGAAAAATTAAGGGTGGAAAACCTGAATTGCAAGATAATGTAACAAAATGTTTTTTCTGTGGTTGCATTGTGAGTGTAGCCTGTCTTTATCTAAAAGCTTCAAGAACCAAACAAAAGGAAAATGGTGTGACTGTATGCTCTTTTAAGCATTCCTTTAAAGTATAAAGCATAAAGTAATCATAAAAATAGTCCTCAAGTCAATTACACAGATTATCTCCCAGTTGAAATGACGGTCCCTATATCTCCAGTCACATTACATAATGTCAATTACATAATGAATGTCACATATTTTCTCTACCTTATTGACAGGCTTCCATGCACCTGCTGAACTGCCTGACAACATTCACATTAATACCATATTTTCTGGAAGAATTCCTAAATATATTTATCATCTTAAAACATGTAGATGGTATTTAAACTAATCTAATTATAGGAAGGTCCACTAATCACTGTGTATTGTTCATGCACTGTCAATGCAAATTAATTGAGGAGAATGTGGGCTTTACTATTATGTATGTTTGCATAAACTGCTTTTCCCTGAGCAAACCAATGCTGTTATATTATTCATCAGCCAGACACTGTACCAAATATCCCTGCAGCAAAATGGAGGTGCGGCAGCCGCAGCAGCAGGCAGGCAGGAGACACTTAGTCACATGGACAGAGCAGGAGCAATAGCAGCTCCTCCAATTCAGCTGGGAATTGACTCTGGGTGACAATGGAATTCATTTCCAAAGGCGTGTGTGTGTGTGTGGGGGGGTCAGTGTGTGTGTGTGTGTGTCTGGTGACAGAGCTGTGGTAATAAGGCTCGGCAGCAGCCCGCTTTAGTATTAAAGGCACAACTCCCCTCCTCTACAGGCAGTAAAGCAATGCCGGGACGCAGTGAAATGTTTACAGCGCTGTGGTTGGCTCCCGCAGCCAGGCCGTGGAGGATATTACTGCAGCTCGCTGTTAATCACTCATCCCTGCCCACCAATCAGGACTCTGCCCCCTCCACCTCCACAACAACGCTCCTAAAGCACCGCATCACAAGGACACTTTTAATGCCTTCCTACTACGCTTAGAATGATTAGCCCTATTTAAGTATTTTTACATGATTCATTATTTGCATCAGGAACCCATAAACACGTCGGGTTCTGATTCAGTCTGTAGCTTTTGACACTGTTGAAGGTTGGCTGAGGTGAGAAGTTTGACTGGAGCTCTGGGAGGAAGGTTCCAGAGGGGTTTAGGGGGGACAGTGGGGTCATAGGGAGGGAGCTAGGAGGTGTGAAACCTGAATAATAAAACCGACTTAACAGAGTTACACAGTCACAGCCCTGCATACATCACCTCAATGACAAAATAGGATTTATTCACCATTAAAGTGGGAAGATTTTCTTTGGCACAAGCTATCAACTTGACTTTTTTTTTAAAGAATGCAAGTATGGCTGTTGGAGTGTAAAGTGACTTTTAGTTTTTTTCCCTCCTTTTTATCAGGGCTTGGTTATGCTTGTGGTTGGTGACTCCCCATGTTATTACGAACCAGTAGTGAGTGCCAGTTTATCCTAAGCCAGTGCAGCTGGTGAGGCCTGATTTGAACTCCATTCTGATTCTGGTGGGGATTGCCGTCACACACAATCATCACATTGGATTAAAAGTTGTTGTGATTTTAAGTACTCAACTCCCTTGCCAAAATCAATAAAGCGAGTCAATAGCTGGACCCACCGCTACGTTCCTGCTTCCCACCACCAAAGCTGTGCTACGCTGCTATGGAAGCCTGCCTTTCTTGCCTCAACAGTCACACACCCTACCAAACACAGGTTCTCAAACCCACTAAGGCCCCATCTCATTTGGACTTTTCGTTATCTCTCCTTAGTTGAGTCTATATCAGATCGTTGAGATACGCTGTAGTGTCCGCCACATTTGGGTAAACTTATCATCCTTGATAAGAGTTAGATGTTGTATGCCTTGGCCAATGTCCTGTCATTTTCTGTACAATGTAGTTTGACATATGTAGGCTACTCTGTGTTCTGTTAAGTCCATGTCCCTTACTGACCGTTGTCTCTCACAATAGCCTAAGAACTCTCTGCTTCTACAAAATACAATACCACCGTATGATTATTATCTTAAGAAAAGATTCTGGTAATTGTAACAATACAGTTACTGTACAGTTAGGTTACAATGCAGTTAGGTTTTTTCATTGCCATTTCGTTGCCATTCCCATACTTTTTTTTACATTGATATATTTCTTTGTTCTTTTTAAGTGTTATTTGAATTGTAGTTTGTCCATCAGATTTAGATTTTTTATTTGCTTATTTAGAAATGGTTACACTTCGTTATCTTGAGAAATGTTTAAGTCAGTTGTTGCCAAAGTGGGTGCCACACAGTGTTTGTGGAGAGGAGTGGCTAATGTGCGTAATAGTATGTCATGTATGTAATGATAATAATAATATACTACTACTCAAATCAAATTGTATTTTTCACATGTGCCGAATACAACCTTACAGCGAAACGCTTACTTACAAGCCCGTAAGGGAAACAATACAGTTTTAAGAAAATCCCTAAAAAGGTAAGAGATAAGAATAACAAATAATAAAAGAGTAGCAGAAAATAACAATAGCGGGGCTATATACAGGAGGTACTGGTACAGAGCAAATGTGTCAATGTGCGGGGACAGCGGTGTCGAGGTAATTGAGGTAGATAATAACAGAGAGTAGCAGTATCGTGGGGGGGCAA
The DNA here is from genome assembly GCF_018296145.1 of Oncorhynchus tshawytscha. Taxonomy (NCBI): domain Eukaryota; kingdom Metazoa; phylum Chordata; class Actinopteri; order Salmoniformes; family Salmonidae; genus Oncorhynchus; species Oncorhynchus tshawytscha. The sequence goes on along the minus strand of NC_056440.1, from coordinate 65,898,656 downwards.
TGCAAATGGTCTGGGTAGCCATTTAATTAGCTGTTCAGGAGTCTTATGGTTTGGGGGTTGAAGCTGTTAAGAAGCCTCTTGGACGTAGACTTGGCACTCCGGTACCGCTTGCCGTGCGGTAGCAGAGAGAACAGTCTATGACTAGGGTGGCTGGAGTCTTCGACAATTTTTAGGGCCTTCCTCTGACACCGACTGGTATCAAGGTCCTGGATGGCAGGAAGCTTGGCCCCGGTGATGCACTGGGCCATTCACACTACCCTCTGTAGTGCCTCGCGGTCAGAGGCCGAGCAGTTAACATACCAGGCAGTGATGCAACCCGTCAGGATACTCTCGATGGTGCAGCTGTAGAACCTTTTGAGGATCTGAGGACCCATGCCAAATCTTTTCAGTTTCTTGAGAGGGAATAGGTTACTACTACTAAAATTACTACTACTACTGTACTGTAGGTGTGAGTACTGAACATTCTTGTTGATGTTTTTAGTTTTGTGTGTTTGAAGCCTCATGGCTGCGCCTTCATGGCTTTCATGGCTAGGCCTTCGTGGCTAAGGCCTTCGTGGCTAGGCCTTCATGGCGAGGCCTTCGTGGCTTTCATGGCTAGGCCTTCGTGGCTAGACCTTTGTGGTTAGGCCTTCGTGGCTTTCATGGCTAGGCCTTCATGGCTAGGCTTTCATGGCTAGGCCTTCATGGCTAGGCCTTCGTGGCTTTCATGGCTAGGCCTTCATGGCTTGGCTTTCATGGCTAGGCCTTCGTGGCTTGGCTTTCATGGCTAGGCTTTCGTGGCTAGGCCTTCATGGCTAGGCCTTCGTGACTTTCACGGCTAGGCCTTCATGGCTTGGCTTTCATGGCTAGGCCTTCGTGGCTTGGCTTTCATGGCTAAGCCTTCATGGCTAGGCCTTGATGGCTAGGCCTTCGTGGCTTTCATGGCTAGGCCTTCATGGCTTGGCTTTCATGGCTAGGCCTTCGTGGCTAGGCCTTCGTGGCTAGGCCTTCATGGCTAGGCCTTCGTGGCCTTCACGGCTAGGCCTTCATGGCTTGGCTTTCATGGCTAGGCCTTCGTGGCTAGGCCTTCGTGGCTTGGCTTTCATGGCTAGGCCTTCGTGGCTAGGCCTTCGTGGCTAGGCCTTCATGGCGAGGCCTTCGTGGCTTTCATGGCTAGGCCTTCGTGGCTAGACCTTTGTGGTTAGGCCTTCGTGGCTTTCATGGCTAGGCCTTCATGGCTTGGCTTTCATGGCTAGGCCTTCATGGCTAGGCCTTCATGGCTTTCATGGCTAGGCCTTCATGGCTTGGCTTTCATGGCTAGGCCTTCGTGGCTTGGCTTTCAAGGCTAGGCTTTCGTGGCTAGGCCTTCATGGCTAGGCCTTCGTGGCTTTCATGGCTAGGACTTCATGGCTTGGCTTTCATGGCTAGGCCTTCGTGGCTAGGCCTTCATGGCTAGGCCTTTGTGACTTTCACGGCTAGGCCTTCATGGCTTGGCTTTCATGGCTAGGCCTTCGTGGCTTGGCTTTCATGGCTAAGCCTTCATGGCTAGGCCTTCATGGCTAGGCCTTCGTGGCTTTCATGGCTAGGCCTTCATGGCTTGGCTTTCATGGCTAGGCATTCGTGGCTAGGCCTTCGTGGCTAGGCCTTCATGGCTAGGCCTTCGTGGCCTTCACGGCTAGGCCTTCATGGCTTGGCTTTCATGGCTAGGCCTTTGTGGCTAGGCCTTCGTGGCTTGGCTTTCATGGCTAGGCCTTCGTGGCTTTCATGGCTAGGCCTTCATGGCTTGGCTTTCATGGCTAGGCCTTCGTGGCTAGGCCTTCGTGGCTAGGCCTTCATGGCTAGGCCTTCGTGGCCTTCACGGCTGGCCTTCATGGCTTGGCTTTCATGGCTAGGCCTTCGTGGCTAGGCCTTCGTGGCTTGGCTTTCATGGCTAGGCCTTCGTGGCTAGGCCTTCGTGGCTAGGCCTTCATGGCGAGGCCTTCGTGGCTTTCATGGCTAGGCCTTCGTGGCTAGACCTTGTGGTTAGGCCTTCGTGGCTTTCATGGCTAGGCCTTCATGGCTTGGCTTTCATGGCTAGGCCTTCATGGCTAGGCCTTCATGGCTTTCATGGCTAGGCCTTCATGGCTTGGCTTTCATGGCTAGGCCTTCGTGGCTTGGCTTTCAAGGCTAGGCTTTCGTGGCTAGGCCTTCATGGCTAGGCCTTCGTGGCTTTCATGGCTAGGACTTCATGGCTTGGCTTTCATGGCTAGGCCTTCGTGGCTAGGCCTTCATGGCTAGGCCTTTGTGACTTTCACGGCTAGGCCTTCATGGCTTGGCTTTCATGGCTAGGCCTTCGTGGCTTGGCTTTCATGGCTAAGCCTTCATGGCTAGGCCTTCATGGCTAGGCCTTCGTGGCTTTCATGGCTAGGCCTTCATGGCTTGGCTTTCATGGCTAGGCCTTCGTGGCTAGGCCTTCGTGGCTAGGCCTTCATGGCTAGGCCTTCGTGGCCTTCACGGCTAGGCCTTCATGGCTTGGCTTTCATGGATAGGCCTTTGTGGCTAGGCCTTCGTGGCTTGGCTTTCATGGCTAGGCCTTCGTGGCTAGGCCTTCGTGGCTAGGCCTTCATGGCTAGGCCTTCGTGGCCAGGCCTTTGTGGCTAGGCTTTCGTGGCCAGGCCTTCGTGGCTAGGCTTTCGTGGCTAGGCCTTCGTGGCTAGGCCTTCGTGGCTAGGCCTTCGTTGCTAAGCTTTCGTTGCTAGGCCTTTTATGGCTAGACCTTTGTGGTGAGACCTTTGTGACTAGGCCTTTGTGCATAGGCCTTCATGGCTAGGTGTTCATTGCTAGGTTTTCATGGCTAGGCGTTCTTGGCTAGGCCTTTGTGCATAGGCCTTCATGGCTTTCTTGGCTAGGTCTTCTTGGCTAGGCCTTCTTGGCTAGGTCTTCATGGCTAGGCCTTCATGGCTTTCATGGCTAGGCCTTCATGGCTTGGCTTTCATGGCTAGGCCTTCGTGGCTAGGCCTTCGTGGCTAGGCCTTCATGGCTAGGCCTTCGTGGCCTTCACGGCTAGGCCTTCATGGCTTGGCTTTCATGGCTAGGCCTTCGTGGCTAGGCCTTCGTGGCTTGGCTTTCATGGCTAGGCCTTCGTGGCTAGGCCTTCGTGGCTAGGCCTTCGTGGCTAGGTGTTCATTGCTAGGTTTTCATGGCTCTAGGCCTTTGTGCATAGGCCTTCATGGCTTTCTTGGCTAGGTCTTCTTGGCTAGGCCTTCTTGGCTAGGTCTTCATGGATAGGCCTTCTTGGCTATGTCTTCTTGTCTAGGCCTTCTTGGCTAGGTCTTCTTGTCTAGGCCTTCTTGGCTAGGTCTTCTTGTCTAGGCCTTCTTGGCTAGGTCTTCTTGTCTCTTCTTGGCTAGGTCTTCATGGCTAGGTATTCATGGCTAGGTCATGGCTAGGTCTTCATGGCTAGGTCTTCATGGCTATGTCTTCTTGGCTAGGTCTTCTTGGCTAGGCCTTCTTGGCTAGGTCTTCATGGATAGGTCTTCATGGCTAGGTCTTCATGGCTAGGTCTTTTTGGCTAGGCCTTCTTGGCTAGGCCTTCATGGTTTTCTTTGCTATGTCTTCTTGGCTAGGTCTTCTTGGCTAGGCCTTCTTGGCTAGGCCTTCATGGCTAGGCCTTCTTGGCTAGGTCTTCACGGCTAGGTCTTCATGGCTAGATCTTAATGGCTTTCTTGGCTAGGTCTTCATGGCTAGGTATTCATGGCTAGGTCATGGCTAGGTCTTCATGGCTAGGTCTTCATGGCTATGTCTTCTTGTCTAGGCCTTCTTGGCTAGGTCTTCATGGCTAGGTATTCATGGCTAGGTCATGGCTAGGTCTTCATGGCTAGGTCTTCATGGCTATGTCTTCTTGTCTAGGCCTTCTTGGCTAGGTCTTCATGGCTAGGTATTCATGGCTAGGTCATGGCTAGGTCTTCATGGCTAGGTCTTCATGGCTATGTCTTCTTGTCTAGGCCTTCTTGGCTAGGTCTTCATGGCTAGGTCTTCATGGCTATGTCTTCTTGTCTAGGCCTTCTTGGCTAGGTCTTCTTGGCTAGGCGTTCTTGGCTAAGCCTTCTTGGCTAGGTCTTCTTGGCTAGGTCTCCATGGCTAGGTCTTCATGGCTAGATCTTAATGGCTTTCTTGGCTAGGTCTTCATGGCTAGGCCTTCATGGCTAGGTCTTCATGGCTAGGCCTTCATGGCTAGGTCTTCATGGCTAGGCCTTCATGGCTAGGTCTTCATGGCTAGGTCTTCATGGCTAGGTCTCCATGGCTAGGCCTTCATGGCTTTCTTTTTATATCAAAAAGAGATTCTGGTAAATGTAACAATACAGTTATTGTCCTGTATTGATATAATACAATACAGTAGTGTAGGTGTGAGTTTAACAATAGCGAAACTCTTGATGATAATTGGTTTATGTTTTTGAAACTTCTGGGCCAGGCCGTCATTGTGGACGAGAACAAGTTATTGACTTTTTCTCAATAAAGAATGGATGAAAAATAACCCATCTCACCTCAATCTATGCCTCTTACAAGGAATGGACATAAAATGCATGCCTTCCAGGCCCAGTCTTGAAAGGTGTCGCACATTTAATTTCCACTACTTTACAACATGTATTTTATCCTGTTACGCCAGATGAAGTACAGGAGATGAATCTAAGCAGAGATGAGTGCTTTGTACCTATCAGTACTACATGTTTTATTTATGTTTATCTGTTTTAGAACTGGGTGTGTGTGAGTCATTAGTGTTCTACCACTAACTGAGCAACTTTTTAATTGCAATCCAAGGAGAGTCGTGATAGTTTCAGCTGGAGATAACCTGCTGCTGTGCTTCTGAAAAGATGGCTGTTTTTACACTAGCAGGGCACTCTTTTTGTTTGTGTGTGTGTGTGCGTGCGTGCATGTTTCTGTGTGTCTGTGTGTGTGTGTGTGTGTGTGTGTGTGTGTGTCCTTGTAGCTGCATCTGTTTTGGTGTGTGGCTGTGTGTGGGTGGTGCATGATATAACACAGTTTACAACTAGGTGTAGGGAGAATTCCGTAAACAAACAGCATGATTAGATTCTGGGAAAACACATGTATTAGTGAGTGCTCACTTCAGCGTGCTGAGGACGTGGGTGGTGGAGCTGCAGAGGATACAATCACTTGTTGTTGACCATGATTTCATTGTGTTCTTGTTGTTGGTTTCTTTGCTTTTTAAATAGCTTTTACATTTTTAAGTAGTAGTCTCAAATCCTCCAAACAGTGGGCTCTCGTAGTGAAGGCCTAGTTGACTTACGCTTCTGGCATACCCTCTGGCCTTGCCTGCACACACACACACACACACACATTCATAGTGGAGATGAGGATGAGGGGAAAGAAATAAGCTGCAGCACTGCATAAGGTGTCAGCGTGTCCTCTTCGCCGGCCATAAAAGTTAATTAAAGAAAAGGAATTTTTATTATGCTGTGCTGCTGGAGCACGGCTGCTGCTTAATAATAGCCTCTCCTGGAGCTGCTGTCAAGAGGAGCACCAAAGCAGACTAATGGCTGTGTGTGTGTGTGTGTGTGTGTGTGTGTGTGTGTGTGTGTGTGTGTGTGTGTGTGTGTGTGTGTGTGTGTGTGTGTGTGTGTGTGTGTGTGTGTGTGTGTGTGTGTGTGTGTGTGTGTGTGTGTGTGTATATATATATATATATATATATATATATATATGTGTGTTTTTAATCTGCTCATGTGCCAGAGGGATTCGTTCTGTGTTGGTGTTTTGTTACATTACAGTGATGATATTCTATTGTACATAGTCCTTCTATTCCTACAAAGACCACTCAATATTTCATTGTTTTATTTGTGAAGAGGTTGAGCCACACCTAACGACATCTGAGGACTTGGATTTCACCTACCTTAGTCATGTGATTCCACCATGGCTCGATTAAGACCTGATTCTCTTGAAAGCCATGTCCCCATGTGGCGAATACCTCAGAATACTGCAGTGCACTGGGTGTCTACATAGAGTCAGACTATGTGGAATATATCAGGGTTTATGTAGTAGTTCTTATTTGTATTCCCTTCCTGCCACTGCTTTAATGATATTTGTTTTGCTCTGCTCTGAGAGTATTTTGGGAATCTCAGTGGGGAGTTTGGGTTTTAGGAGGATTGGGTGATTTGAATCAATGTGGCTCATTTTTCTTCTGGCATACAGCGATGCCCTCTTTTTTTGTTGGCACATTTGAAAGAGAAACGTGGGCATATCAAACAGTCTCACACAAATACACACACCTAAGAATGCACTCACTCACACACACACACAAACAAGAAAACAAACGCATGCACACTAACAAGCACACTCTGTACATTAGTATATACCTTACCTAGCAACTCTACCTGTTTTCCAGCTTTAGCATTATATCCATACAGTATACGATATGATATCATCTACTGCATCTTGCCATCTTTATGTAATACATGTATCACTAGCCACTTTAAACTATGCCACTTTATGTTTATATACCCTACATTACTCATCTCATATGTATATACTGTACTCTATACCATCTACTGCATCTTGCCTATGCCGTTCTGTACCATCACTCATTCATATATCTTTATGTACATATTCTTTATCCCTTTACACTTGTGTGTATAAGGTAGTAGTTTTGGAATTGTTAGGTTAGATTACTCGTTGGTTATTACTGCATTGTCGGAACTAGAAGCACAAGCATTTCGCTACACTTGCATTAACATCTGCCAACCATGTGTATGTGACAAATAACATTTGATTTGATTTGTATAATACATTATGGGAATGCTATTTAAGAGCCTACATACAGCACAGTATGGAGTGGTGGATTCGATCTCTAGGTTTATGTCTAAGTTCAGCTTTAATTACCAGAAGGACTCAGCAGTAAATGAAGTGGCGGAGGATGAGTTGAGAAAGGGAGGGAGGGGGCGGAGGAGAAGGGAAAGGGAGGGGGGAGGATAGACGGGGGAGTGGGGAGGGGAGCAGTGCGGCAGTAAAGGATGCATTAAGCAATTCAAGTTAGGGCGCAAAAGAATGAAGTGATGCAATGAGTTTTGCAGTAATTGCCTTCGCTATGACTGGTGATCACAGGGGAGCAGGGCAGAGAAGGGGGGGAACGGCAACAATATTGGTATCTTCTACTGAAAGTCCTTCATACTCACTCACAATCAAGGGTATACTATACACACGTGATACACACTCGTATGCATTGCATACATATAAAAACACGCACACACATATTCTAAATTGCACAGGTCCAAAGCAGAAGGAGGAAAATAGTATGCTTGGCTTTACATTTGCGTTGATTAATTCATATGTGCAATCATACTCTCTATCTCTGTTTCTCTCTCTCTCTTTCACCACCACAGAAACGTATAGACACCACCATCTGCACACATATACGTATATAATTATGTATGCATCGATATTTGATAAAGAACACATGAGTTAGCACCCTGCAGTATTTGTGATCTTGAATGGTGGGATTATGTTAACAGTGTTCACACAAGCTCATCTATGATTTATCTGGTGCCAGAGCCCAGGCCGGCACTTTTTCACTCTTTAAAGCATTTGTCTCGCCTGTCTGTGGGAGATAAGACAGTGGAAATACTTGGGATGGGACGGAGGACAGGAAAGCAGGGGGAGAGAGAGCGAGGACTGGACAGAGACAGTGCCGTTGGAAGGAGAGGTGTAACCTTTTGTTTGTGACTGGGGTGTGTGCTGAGCCCTCCCTCCTTCTCTCTCTCTCTTTCTCCTTCTCTCTCTCCTTCTCTGTGAGGGACGTCTGGCTCCCGCTAGCTGTTCCCTGCAGGTCCTGATTAATGCTAATTTATGCAGCCTCCGCTGGCACAAAGCAGGACTGGGAGGGGCCCTCTCCCCTGATTACCAGCAGAGAGAGAGGGGGAGGTGGGAGAGGGGGTGACGTGGACAGACACCTCATTTAATTTAATACATTGGAGCATGTGGTGGCGGGGTGCGCCAGAGAAGGAGGGAGATAATCAAGAGCCCTGGCCCTTATAAATGTGCGCTGAGATGACACAGAAGAGATTGGATTTGGAAACGAGGAGCAAAGAAGAGCAAAGCCGAGCGGAACGCGATTGATTGATTCCATTCAAGTGATCACACCCACTGATAAGGAATGAGTTATTTTTCTTTTTTTAAGTAGTTTTTCCCCCAAATTTAATAAAGTGATTGCGAATTAAGTGTTTTCTTAGCTCGGCCTATCCCTTATTCAGTGATGTTCTCTGTTTTTGCAGTCACACGTAACTAAATATGCATCATAAATTCTTGTTTCATATAGCAGAATCTACTTTAAAAATAACTACAAACAGCAGCAATATGGCTGCCAACACATCCAAGCATTCCAAACTCAATTCCATAAATAAAAACTGCTTCTGTAGGTATTTTGGGCCCAGACTTCCCAGTGGCTCCAGTTCAGTAATGCAGCTCTGTGAAGTAAAGTGATACTTGGAAACCCCCCTGGTTCCCTGAAGACCTGCTCTGGCCATCCCTGAGCTGGTGCTGGTGCACCTCACAAGTTTCTACTCTCTCTCTCTCTCTCTGCTGGAGGTTGATATGCCGTCCGTGCTGTGACGAATGGCAGGAAATCGGGAGGCGGCCATGACAGGCAGATTATGAGATCCCTCTGTCTACATGATTTAGCCTCTTAATCGTTAAACATGATTAAAGCAAACAAATGCAGCATTATTAGATTAGTCAGAAGGACATGGAGTCTTTGGCACTGATTACCTTTTCCTTTTTAATGAAATGCTGCTCCGAATTAACATTGCTTTGGCTAATTTGATTTAGCACTGCCTCAAGAAATGCCAGACAGCTCTGATTCAACTGCAGACTGTTTGAGATCCTTGTCAGGAGCTTAAGACCAAACAGCAATGCAATATCAACATTTCCAGCATTTTACAAAGTTCAAGAGGCTGATTGAGTTACAAGCGCTGTATTCTAAATGACAGAAGGCTTTGGATGAGCTAGTCAGAGATAGTAGAGATGGGATAGAGAAACTAGAGGGGGGTAGAGTAAGTAGATATGGATGACAGGAAGTAGAGAGGGGATAGAGAAACTAGAGATGGGGTGGAGGAAGTAGAGATGGGGTGGAGGAAGTAGAGATGGGATAGAGAAACTAGAGATGGGGTGGAGAAAGTAGAGATGGGGTGGAGAAAGTAGAGATGGGATGGAGGAACTAGAGATGGGATAGAGAAACTAGAGGTGGGGTGGAGAAATTAGAGATGGGATAGAGAAACTAGAGATGGGATAGAGAAACCAGAGATGGGATAGAGAAACTAGAGATGGGATAGAGAAACTAGAGATGGGATAGAGAAACCAGAGATGGGATAGAGAAACTAGAGATGGGATAGAGAAACTAGAGATGGGATAGAGGAACTAGAGATGGGATAGAGAAACTAGAGGTTGGGGTGGAGAAAGTAGAGATGGGATAGAGGAACTAGAGATGGGGTAGAGAAACTAGAGGTGGGGTGGAGAAACTAGAGATGGGATAGAGAAACTAGAGATGGGATAGAGGAACTAGAGATGGGATAGAGGAACTAGAGATGGGATAGAGAAACTAGAGATGGGATAGAGAAACTAGAGATGGGATAGAGAAACTAGAGATGGGATAGAGAAACTAGAGATGGGATAGAGAAACTAGAGATGGGATAGAGAAACTAGAGATGGGATGGAGAAACTAGAGATGGGATAGAGAAACTAGAGATGGGATAGAGAAACTAGAGATGGGATAGAGAAACTAGAGATGGGATAGAGAAACTAGAGATGGGATAGAGAAACTAGAGGTGGGGTGGAGAAAGTAGAGATGGGATAGAGAAACTAGAGATGGGATAGAGAAACTAGAGATGGGATAGAGAAACTAGAGGTGGGGTGGAGAAACTAGAGATGGGATAGAGAAACTAGAGATGGGATAGAGAAACTAGAGATGGGATAGAGAAACTAGAGGTGGGGTGGAGAAAGTAGAGATGGGATAGAGAAACTAGAGATGGGATAGAGAAACTAGAGATGGGATAGAGAAACTAGAGATGGGATAGAGAAACTAGAGATGGGGTGGAGAAAGTAGAGATGGGATAGAGAAACTAGAGATGGGATAGAGAAACTAGAGATGGGATAGAGGAACTAGTGATGTGGGGTGGAAAAGTAGAGATGGGATAGAGGAACTAGTGATGTGGTGGAAGAAGTAGAGATGGGATAGAGAAACTAGAGATGGGATAGAGAAACTAGAGATGGGATAGAGAAACTAGAGATGGGATAGAGGAACTAGTGATGTGGTGGAAGAAGTAGAGATGGGATAGAGGAACTAGTGATGTGGTGGAAGAATTAGAGATGGGATAGAGAAACTAGTGATGTGGTGGAAGAATTAGAGATGGGATAGAGAAACTAGTGATGTGGTGGAAGAATTAGAGATGGGATACATTTAGTTTACTGTTAGTGTACCTGTGGCAGGAAGGATAAAGAAACTGAAACAGCAGGGAATCAGCTCAGCAAATCCAATGTATGTAATTTGGATGTGTGTTTGTGTTTTTGTTGTTGTGTGTGTGCATAATGCTAATCTGCAGTCCAGCAGAAGAGGAGCTCTGAGGTCCTGCTGGTGTGTAATTGGCAGCGGGTGCTGCATTGTTGTTCAGAATAATTCTGTCAGCATAATCCTCCTTTGTGGGGTTCATTAATTGCACTTAACATTGCATGCAATCTAGCTGATTCAGGGCCTGCCTTTGAGCCAGCCTCAGCCCCTCTCCCCACATAAAGCCTCTGTCACTTCAAAGGCTAAAGGGAATGGCCTAAGCGTGTTTTCAGATTTTTAAATTTACAGCGCTTTTTATCTGTGAGTTTTACAGCAGTATGGCCACATTGTGTCTGTGCTGAAATGAATTGAACAGGCAGGCAGCCTCTCGGTCGTAGCAGCTGCTGCAGACATTTGTGTCTGAGGAGGGATGTAGTGTTTTAATGGCCTGGGTATACACACATGTGGCCGATCATTTTCTATTCCACTCCGCTCACAAAAGAGAAAGTAAAAACACTTTTTACAGAAACCCTTTCCCGGCTCTTGCATTCTATTTGGATAAAGCGTGTTTCTACTTGGGTTCCTGCTCCTCCAGTATTCCTCTGTATTGTGGAGAGAGAACCACTCAGGCAGCCGAGTCTAGCCCAGCGTGGGATAGAAACACTGTTCTCTCACGCAGCCCTGCTTCTGAATCACCCTCCTGCACACTACAGCCTTTTTTATTTTCCTGAATGAAACTTTAAGAAATCCATTTATGGCGGCCTTCGCAGCCTGGGCTGTCAGACACACGGCCGCTTAAAACCAGAGGTCAGCCCCAGACTTGTTTAATAGCTACTCAGAGCACCTAAGCGAGTGTGTGTCTGCCCCGACTCGCAATAAATACTCACTGGATGGGTCCAGGTTTACCTTTCCCCACCGGGCCCTTTAAAGGACACCTCTTACTTTCTGGCCCATCTTCTTCCTCCCCTCTCCCTCCCCAGTGAGCCTCTACCCAGGTCGGATGGAATAGTTGGGGTGGTGGACTGTGAAGCTGTTGCACATCTTTGGGTAATATAAAGTCTTGGGGAAGTGAAGACTATAATAGTTTTCTCTCTCTGTTGGGGTCTGGTTAGTTGGTTAGTATTGGTCAGTATTTGGTCAGTATTTGGTTGGGGACCCGGGTTGGTCTGTCCAGGGCTTAGTTTGTCAGTCCACCCTGTATGGAGGAGAACCAGCACCTCTGCTCTCTGTGGACATGACAGCTGCTGGAGACCGAGATGGTGCCCAGCTCACATGAATACATTCATAAATGTACTATTGTCCTGCATGTATTACTGCTGAAGTGGAGAATGATGAGCAGTACTGTGGACTCCTCACCCAGGCCACCCCCAGAGAGAAAGGCAGGGAGAATAAGAAGGGAGACAGGGAGATATCGAGAGAAAGATTGAGAAGGAGTGAGGGTAGTGAGAGAGACAGATAGAGGGAGAGGGGTCGTCAGAGAGTGACGCAGAGGAATGAGATGTATAGAGACAGAGAGGGGGAGACAGAGAGGAGTGCGGTGAGACAGAGAGGACTGAGAAAGATAGAGACAGAGGCGGGGGGATAAAGAGTCTCCCCTCCACCTGTGAGCTGAGGCAGTAAAGGGCCTCTCTCAGGCAGAGCAGCCCCATCACTCTCTGCCAGACGAAGGGCTTGTTCTGTGTAGAGTGCCACCAGGGACCGCTGGGCTGCGCCTATAAACTTAATGAAGTTTGACTGAACTCATCAGCTTCTGAGAGCTAGAATCCTAGAGACTAGGAAACCAGATGCGGGGGGGACCTAAAAATTTCGATGGAAGAGGCTCACTTGGAGGTCATTACTGTGATACAGGAAGTGTCTATGGGCGGGGGCGGCCCATCTGCTTTGCCCCTCCCACACCCCACCCATGACTGATGGCACACACACACACCTGGGGCGGCAGGTAGCCCAGCAGTTAAGAGCTTTGGGTCAGTAACCGAAAGGTCGCCGGTTCACATCCCTGAGCCGACGAGGTGATCTGTCTATGTGCCCTTGAGCAAGGCACATAACCCTTAAACCCCTGTAAAACAACCCGTTTCACTGCACCTATCCGGTGTATGTGACAATAAAACAGATATTTGTTACACACTCCAGCTATTCCCAGCTCGGTCCAAATGAGACAGAGATGATGTTGTTGTCCCTTGCAGGAGGAGAACCTGAAAAATACATTTTAACTAGCCTATGACCTTTTGTCAATTAGATTTCCTCATCTCCTGCGTCCTCTCTCCTCCGTCCTCTCTCGCCTCTTTTTGACAAAGGTCAAAGGTAATCGAGGAGAGTCGGTGAGGAAAGTGAACGGGGATTGAAATGCGTTTGTGTGAAATGAGATGGTCCTTCTCCACTCATGTGTCAATAGGCAAATGATGTTTACAGGGGTGGATAAATGTGTAAAGTGATCAAAAGAAATTGAGTTAGTTATGTAATACATTTGATAAATAAAGCATTAAGTACTATATTGTTTTAAAGCTGATTCAAAGGGAGGGGGTGTGGCAGATTACAAAACATACCGAGGTAGGATACACGAGTATCCTCGATGAAAGGTGACTATCGAGGAGGGCAGGACATTTCCGTTTGCCTACTAATGAAATGACACACTCCTCGACCACTTATCGGTTTCAGGGTCACCGGAGGAGAGACGACGTAGGACGATCTATTGCCAAAATGAGAATTTATATTTGAGAGTATATGTCTTTTGGCAAATAAACGATCTGTTTTCATGTTTTTACATGTATTACCCTACTGTTGTCTAGACTGTGTTTATCAGCCTCCACTGTGTTCTGTGTAGCGTATGTCACACAGACATGCATGTGAGATTATTGGTATGGGTATTCGTCTGGTTTGTCCCTGTGTGTCTGTTTCTCATCTATGCTTTAATTCAGTTCTTTGAGGCATATCCGTCTCTCTCTTTTTTCTTCTCTTTCCCCCGTCTCTGCCTGGTGGCAGGAGGGAACTTGCCATGCATTTCACGTCCAACTCAGAGGGTGTTGCTATGGTGGTTGCTAGGGATTTAGCCTAGAGTGACGTGAAAAGTCTGAATATTAAAGGTGTCCTTCTGATGCAGTGCTGTTTGAAGCTGTGAGGAATGAGCAATCACCTCTGAGAGACTTTTTTTTGACTCTCTGGAATATCAGGGTTGATTTTCAAACACACACCAAAGGATGGTTTGCAGAAAAGATGCCACAGGAAGAAAAAAATAAACAACAGTATGATTGGTTGTTCATTCATTTCCTCATGTCTATGCATCTCGAACATCACACTGCTCATACTAAATAGTGTGTACCATCTCATCTGTGTGAAAGCAGCTAGTTGTGTATAAATGACCAAGGACAGCAGATTCTCCACATTCTTGTAAAATAGCAGAGGTCCTAATGTGCTTTCCACACATCTCTAATGCACTGAGAATCTGAAGGCGACGGCCCGTGATTGTGTGCTAGCTGAGAGAATGTCCTTGGTAGTTGGTGGTTAGGATATAATTGAGGATGTAGAAGTGGAGGCTGAGAACCGGGTGGGGTGGGTGGTGGGGGTGCATTGTAAACAGGGTTAAAGGCTCTCAGCATTAGCTAACTGGGCTCCACACTGTAGACGCTAATGTGGAGGCAAACGTCTCCAGCATGGAGAGCAGATCAGGTGTCCCCATCACGATCCCCGCCAGCTTTCATGAACTCAACTTAACTTTCTGTCTTTACAATGAAGGAATGCTCATAAAATACATGTTTCCCGGTTACTCATTGTCTGACTGGAAGATGGGTTTTCCAGCACCAGGCAGTACTCTCTGTCTCTGTTTAACTGTCGTCCTTCTCAGCCATCCACTGGCTGTCCAAACCACACAGTCTGTCTGTCTGTCTGTCTGTCTGTCTGTCTGTCTGTCTGTCTGTCTGTCTGTCTGTCTGTCTGTCTGTCTGTCTGTCTGTCTGTCTGTCTGTCTGTCTGTCTGTCCCTCTCTGTCTGTCTGTCCCTGTCTGTCTTCTGTCCTCTGTCTGTCTGTCTGTCTTTGTCTGTCTGTTCTGTCTGTCTGTCTGTCTGTCTGTCTGTCTCTCTGTCTGTCTGTCTGTCTGTCTGTCTTCTGTCTGTCTGTCTGTCTGTCTGTCTGTCTGTCTGTCTGTCTGTCTGTCTGTCTGTCTGTCTGTCTGTCTGTCTGTCTGTCTGTCTGTCATGTGCTACTGAGTATTTGTCAGTCCTGATATGGTAAGACTGGTGTTATTATTACGCAATAAGACCCGAAGGAGTGTGGTATATGGCCAGTATATAACGGCTAAGGGCTCTTCTTATGCACAACGCAACGCGGAGTGCCTGGATACAGCCCTTAGCCGTGGTATATTGGCCATATACCACAAACCCCCAAGGTGTCTTATTGCTATTATATTATATTATATACTGGTTACCAATGTAATTAGAGCAGTAAAAATAATTTGTTGTCATACCCGTGTTATACGGTTTGATATACCACGACTTTCAGCATTCAGGGATCGAACCACCCAATCTGAAGTCACAACAACCATATTCTGTTCAATATTTTCTAGGGGAGTACTACTGACCCGACAGGATCCAGTCCAGTCCCACATCTTACAGAACAGAGGGGCAGAGAATTGCTGAAGACTGAGGTAGTCACACCCATCAAGTCAATAGCTACTGTAATGTAGCAATAATCACCCAATAAAGTCCCAGTGTCCCCCATACATGACCAAAATGCAATGTACACCATGAAGTAATCTAGTCTTTCCATTGTACTGATGTTGTCCAATAACCTGTTGATTGGAAACCAGACCCTTAACTATTGATGAATTACTAGTAATGTTATTGTGGTGCCATGGTGTCTCTGGGATTGTGTGTGTTTGAGTATGTCTCTCTGTGATTGTGTGTGTGTTTGTATGTGTCTCTGGGATTGTGTGTGTATTTGAGTATGTGTCTCTAGGATTGTGTGTGTATTTGAGTATGTGTCTCTGGGATTGTGTGTGTATTTGAGTATGTGTCTCTGGTATTGTGTGTGTTTGAGTATGTGTCTCTGGGATTGTGTGTGTTTGAGTATGTGTCTCTGGGATTGTGTGTGTATTTGAGTATGTGTCTCTGGGATTGTGTGTGTTTGAGTATGTGTCTCTGGGATTGTGTGTGTTTGAGTATGTGTCTCTGTGATTGTGTGTGTATTTGAGTATGTGTCTCTGGGATTGTGTGTGTATTTGAGTATGTGTCTCTGGGATTGTGTGTGTGTTTGAGTATGTGTCTCTGGGATTGTGTGTGTGTTTGAGTATGTGTCTCTAGGATTGTGTGTGTGTAGCTGTGTGTGACTGCATGGGGTCCAGGCTTATTTAGCAGGCAGATCAATAGCAGGCTAAATGGTAATGACCAGTCCCCAACTCAGAGCTCAAGGCCTGGGGAGAGAAGGACCTGCCCTACCCTGTCCGTCGCCCTCCACCTTCCTCCATCCCACCCTCCCCTCCCAGTTTGCAGCCACAGCAGCCGTCACACAACCTCAGGCAGCCTAGTTAGCCCTGGATAAAAAAGCTAGAACCCACGATCAATAGCGTTAGTCTTGTCTGCCTAATTGCTCATTGGTTGACATTGGCACCAGGCTATATGTAAGTGCATGTTCTCTGAGCGATCGTCTGGCTTTGCCTCTCTCTATCCCACCTCACGCCTAGTGTTGGGTTCACACTCTGCCCCTCTCTCCTCTCCTCTGTTCACCCACGTTCGGGATGGGTAAAACCTGACCCGTTGGGCTGGCTCCACCCCAGTTATCATGTCGGGACGCAACCATCCAGAGGCTCCGGCGAGATGTGCTGCTCTCCCACCAGGCCCGTGACTCCCAGTCTGCTCAGGTAAATATCCAGCTAGGATTAATGACCAGCACCAAGATTATTTATTTTATTTTATTTTACCTTTATTTTACTAGGCAAGTCAGTTAAGAACAAATTCTTATTTTCAATGACGGCCTAGGAACAGTGGGTTAACTGCCTGTTCAGGGGCAGAACGACAGATTTTTACCTTGTCAGCTCGGGGATTCGAACTTGCAACCTTTCGGTTACTAGTCCAGTCATTTGCAGCGCCAGCTATTCCAATCAGCGGCAGGAAATCAGATGGGCTCGTTTTGGCATTCTGAACAGTTTATTATGTGATCCTACGCAGACGTATATGACCAGGAAGCCGGCTGTGGGGAGGGCACTATTGATTGGATTCATTGTGAATTACGTGAATAGATAAATGTGTGAGAGTGCATATATATAACGGTATTACTCATTCAGGTCCAAATGGAAAATATTAAAGATTTCTGCTTGAATAAATATGAAATATGTCTCTATCAGCACCGTCTAACTAGGGCATCCGCAGCGTTGGTTATTTGACATGATAATTAGGAAGCGTGTTTCTCTTTTCCTCTGATGTGATGATAGTGCCCCTCTGTCTGGGATTTAAATGTGCTATTGATCAGTGTGAGGCTCGGGAGCTCAAATCATAACAGTGCTACAGCCCCGCGCACTTGCATACATTTCTACCTTTTGTTTTTACTTCTTGTTATTTAAACTTTTACCCCCCTCCAAAAAAATATACTGTTATCTGTTATCTGCTTAACATACGAAGCGCATTTTGTGTTCCTACTCTCTGTTTTTCTCCAGTTGTAGTGTGCTAATGTCATGATTTAAATGAAGTATTGATCAGTTTAGGAGGGGAGAATAGAGAGAGGGAGCGATTGTGAGGGAAAGAAAGCAAGAGCAGGGTTATCGGCGTGGATCGCACACAGAAAGAGAGAGCTAAAGGGATGAGCCAGGTTTTTGGTGGGATTCCGTGGAAACGATTCCTATTTCATTGCTACTTTCTAATTGAGGAATAAGCAGCAGTCACCTCATCAGGCTTTCCAAGAGGGAGATAGGTGGAGGCAGCCATGATGCTTTTCAACAGAGAAAGAAGGGGAGAAACGCCCGCGCGGGTCCTGTTCTGGGCGGATTTGTGGATTATCTCTCAGCCTGTATGCAGATGTTTGATTAATGGGTCGTCCTGGGAGTCGTCTGGGACTCCATCTTGTCTGTTTTCCTTTCCTCCTCCTCTTGCTGCTGTTGTGATTAGCTACCACCATCACCATCTCACATACAGAAACAAGACTATGTCTCTGTCTCTGACCAACTAGACCAGCACCTGCATGGGTCTTTCCTTTCGCTCCTCTCTCTCTTTCTATCCCACTCTCCCTACTTTCCCTCCTCCCTCCCTTCCCTCCCTTCTCCCTCTCTCTCTCTAATATGATTTAGCAGGTGACTGTGTTGTGTTAATTAGAGGTAGTTTATTAGAGTTAGTGCTGTGTTGGCGTGCCGGGCCAGCCCACTGGCCAGCCTTCTGCAGGTGTCAGACCGGGATCAGTGGGATCCCTCACTGGTCCAGTAGTTTGTTTGGTTACATGTTGATGGTAAAAACACTAGACATTCTTAGAAAAAAGGTTTCTTCAGCTGTCCCCATAGGAGAACCCTCTTTGGTTCCAGGTAGAATCCTTTTTTGGTTTCAGGTAGAACCCTCTGTGGAAAGGGTTCTTCATGGAACCCAAAAGGGTTCTACCAGGAACCAAAAAAGGTTATTCAAAGGGTTCTCCTATGGGGACAGCCGAGTGAAGCCTTTTAGGTTCTAGGAATCCTGTCCAGTGATTATTACAATGATTTCAAATGTTGTTATTAGTTGTTATGCTGTTCTAAGTTGTTTTACATTATATGATGAATTCTACTGTTTCTCATATTATAATGATTATTTCATTTTTCTTTGTTTAATGACACTTCAGCAGTTGGTTGTCAATGCATTAACTGCATATGAGTAACGTTGTAGTATTTATATGTAAACATACATGCAGTCTGTTATCGTGTGTGTTGACACTCACTGACGCAAACCCCCGCTTCTAGGAGATGATAACGTTAAAATTGAAAAGGTATTTGATTAGTTAAGATCAGACATTCAGATTAGTTCCATGGTGATTATTCTTTATTGACCCATCATTGACCCACTGTTATTGTTCAGAATAAGAACTGGACAATCTCTCACCATCAGTACTCGTTTTGGGTTTGGACAATGCATAAATGGCAACCATTTCAATACGGTAGGTTGAATTCGTCAGATAGATTTTTTGCTCTTATTTAATTAATCCAGGCGCTTTCTTATTCATCAGAGGCAGGCGGTTTGAGGCGGATGTCAGGGCTGGTGTTGGGAGAGCAGTCCTGGGACTCAGGGTGTCTGGACTTGGGCAGCTGGTGGTTCTGATCTGGGATCCGTGATGTAGCCATGTCTCAGATAGACAGGCAGGCAGAGCCAAGACGAAAGGAGAGGAGAGGCTCTTTGTACTGGATTGATTTTCTCCTCCTCTGCCGCCCTGCCTTCTTTTGTGGTTCGATAGCTGGATGTCCATGGGCAGAGGATCTCTCAGCTGCAGACGGAGCTACAGGAGAGCCACCTGGAGCTCCAGAGGGGACACAGCCGAAGAGAGCAGCAGCAGAGGGACCTGCAGACCCAGACACAGCAGGCAGAGGAGCTCCACACTCAGGTAGAGAACTCACCGCCAGTCTCAGGCTTCTCAGGCCTCCTCTCTCTGTTAGCTCTTGTTCAGCCATGATGCTTTGTGTCTACAGTTCTTTGAACGTGTGTGTTGGGTGTCGGTTCACTAGTGCACGGTCTAGAACCAACCAATTTACCCCCAGGAATCTAATCCAAATGTAGAATAACTCATCATACAGGTGGTGTCCACTTTCTTGTGTCTTTATCATTTAAATGTGTTTTGTATAGAAAGCATCATAACCATCTGTTGCCAAATTATCTAAACTGTGAAAGTTTGTCATCTTATAGAGGAGCTTATCTGTTGACCATAAAATAACTCATCCTTTAGAAACTTGAAGATGTCTCACTTTCTAGCAAAACTACATAGTCAGGGTACGTAGGCCTAGGTTAAATCTGCACAATGATCCAATAGCATCATAATGGGCGATAATCTTCCATGTTGATGGAGGCACAACATCCTGTCTTATGGACCAAAGTGCCATAGCGGGACAGCCCTGTATTGGTTCCATTAGTACAGTTGTGCTATCTGATGCTGGGTCGTGGCGTGGGAACATGTGCTGAGCAGCTGGCCCTCTCTGCCTCTGGCCCAGACCACCTCTCTACAGTCTAACTGGCAGGCCAATAAACATGAGTCAGAGCAGGATGACTATATTGTTTACTACAGAGAACTGGGGGGATGAGGAGCCTCTGTCAACAACAGACTGACAGACAGACACACACAGACAGACGGGTAGATAGTCAGACATGCACACAATAAGGCAGACCAGACAGACGTAGATGTAGAAAAATTGACATCCATAAATATACAGTAGTTAGATACTTTTTTATTATTATTATTTTTTTTACCCCTTTTTTGCCCCAATTTCGTGGTATCCAATTGGTAGTTACAGTCTTGTCTCATCACTGCAACTCCCGTACGGACTCGGGAAAGATGAAGGTCGAGAGCCGTGTGTCCCCTGAAACACAACCCAGCCAAGCCGCACTGCTTCTTCACACTGCCCGCTTACCCCGTAAGCTCGCCGCACCAATGTGTCGGAGGAAACACCATACACCTGGCGACCGTGTCAGCGTGTATTGCGCACGGCTCGAACCAGTATCTCTAGTGGCACAGCTAGCACTGCGATGCAGTGCCTTAGACCACTGCACCACCCGGGAGGCCTGAGTAGTTAGATACTTAAACAGTTATACATTCTGGTAAAAGAAAAGGTCAGTGTTGTGGTCAGCTGAAGGAGATGTGGTCAGCTGAAGGAGATCTCTAGCTGTTGCTGGCCTCCCCTCCTGGAGAGAACGGCAAACCAATCATATTCAGAGCCAGTGCTGGCTGTCAGCGCCTGTGTCACCTGTCGCTAGGTCTCTAGGCAGACTCTCTGCCTTGAGCTGGAGGGATCCACAGCAGCGATCTGCTCTACATGCCTGATGGGATCTCATTCACACTTGTCACTCTATCAATGACTGCACCATTCCCTGAGCTCTCTGCCTTTATCTCCCCCTTCTATCTATATGGAATAAAATGAACAAGTCAGTTTCTTTTCCTTCATAGTATTAGTATATTCTGTAGCCTCCTGTAACTGTACATTCATGGCTAGAACGGATGTTTACATCAGTTATGTCCAATTAATGGATGCTGTGTATTAAGATCCAAGTGCTCCGGACACCAATTGGGCATTATGCTAAGGTCACTACCAGCCTATTTCCTCCATGTGCTATCAGTGTCCATTAATGATGAACTAATCAACTGTCTTGTCCTATCCTGTCCTTACTCCCTGTGTGTTTCATTCCAGGCCCTCCATGACTCAGATAGTCATTATCACCGCTGTGTCACCCACCTTTTAATTTAAAGGCTATTTTCTACTCTCCATAATGACGTGTCACTGTCCTTTCTCCCGAGATTGAATAGATTTTAATGTGGTGACTCTGGTCCCTGTCCATATCAGTCATACAAGCTTCTGCCTAACCTGAAAGAAGTTCACTCATAGGCGGCACGTGAGTTTTAAGTTTGGGGAATCACATTTTTACCATAAAAAATGCAAACAGATAATTAAAAACGATGTTGTCTGATCAATATAATAGGCCTATGTGTCACATCCGTCGTAGAAATGAGTGGACCAAGGCGCAGCGTGAGTAGAGTTCCTCATATTTATTTCAGTGAAACTAAAAACAACAAAGAATAAATTAACGTGCCATTCGTAGCGCACATAGGCACCAAACAATATCCAAACCAAACAATATCCTACAACGCAGGTGGGAAACGGACCACACTAAGTATGATCCCCAATTAGAGGCAACGATCATCAGCTGCCTCCAATTGGGAACCATACTCACACCAACATAGAAAATTACAACTAGAAAACTCCCTAGTCACGTCCCCCTCCCCAATGGTGCGGACTCCGACTGCAAAACCTGAACCTAGATGGGCAGGTTCCGCTCAGACCGCGGATCCGGCCATGGAGCGGGACTGGACGCCGTGCCTGGACTGGGCATCAGCGCAGTGGAAGGCTCCGGCCATGGAGCGGAACTGGACACCGTGCCTGAACTGGGCACCGGCGTAGAGGAAGGCTCAGGCCATGGAGAGGGACTGGACACCGTGCCTGAACTGGGCACCGGCGTAGAGGAAGGCTCAGGCCATGGAGAGGGACTGGACACCGTGCCTGAACTGGGCACCGGCGTAGAGGAAGGCTCAGGCCATGGAAAGGGACTGGACACCGTGCCTGAACTGGGCACCGGCGTAGAGGAAGGTTCAGGCCATGGAGAGGGACTGGACACCGTGCCTGAACTGGGCACCGGCGTAGAGGAAGGCTCAGGCCATGCAGAGGGACTGGACACCGTGCCTGAACTGGGCACCGGCGTAGAGGAAGGCTCAGGCCATGGAGAGGGACTGGACACCGTGCCTGAACTGGGCACCGGCGTAGAGGAAGGTTCAGGCCATGGAGAGGGACTGGACACCGTGCCTGAACTGGGCACCGGCGTAGAGGAAGGTTCAGGCCATGGAGAGGGACTGGACACCGTGCGTGGACTGAGCACCGGTACAGAGGAAGGCTCCGGCCATGGAGCGGGATTGGATGCCGTGCCTGGACTGGGCACCGGCGCTGAGGACTAAGGGCTGGTGACACGCTCTTCAGGGCGAGTGTGGGGAGCCGGCTAAGGACGTACCGGGCTGGGAATGCGCACTGGAGGCCTGGTGCGTGGAGCCGGCACAGAGTTCACCGGACTGATGACACGTTCTTTAGGGCAAGTGCGGGGAGCCGGCACAGGACATACCGGACTGGGGAGGTGCACTGGAGGCCTGGTGCGGGGAGCCGGCACAGGTTTCACCGGACTGATGACACGCTCTTCAGGGCGAGTGCGGGGAGCCGGCACAGGACTTGCTGGGCTGGGAAGGCACACTGGAGGCCTGGTGCATGGAGCCGGCACACATTTCACCGGACTGATGACACGCTCTTCAGGGTGAGTGCGAGGAGCCGGCACAGGACGTACCGGGCTGAGGAGGCGCTCTTCAGGGCGGATGCGCTGCAGAATACACCTAACCAACATCTCTCGCCGATTTCCTTCCTCACACTGCTCCATCGACTCCCCAACGGTCTCTGGCTCTCTCCTCGGCTCGACCAACCGCCCCTTGTTTGACCCCCCCAATTTTTGTGGCCGCGGACCCTGGTGTTGTTGCTGTCCTCCTATACTCCTTGGCGACTCCCGCCAAGGAAGGGTCTGGCATCCATTCATTATTTCCTCCCATGTCCAGCTCTCCTTTTCCTCCATGGCACGCTGCTTGGTCCTGAAGTGGTGGGATATTGTTTGGTTTAGTGCCTATGTGCGCTACGAATGGCACGTTCGTTTATTCTTTGTTGTTTTTGGTTTCACTGAAATAAATATGTGGAACTCTACTCACGCTGTGCCCTGGTCCACTAATTTCTACGACGGATGTGACACTAAGAGAAGGGGAGACGCAAACACAATATGATGTCCATCTAAACTGGGGGAGGGAATAACAAACTTTCAAGTGGCACTGAGCCAACAATGATAAAGAGTGAATATGCACACTCACCACGGGATATGGTCGGTGCTCTACGCTGGTGCAAATGAGATAGACTACTGTTCGCTCAATGACAATTTGAATAACTAAAAGACAGATTAGAGTGTTTTCATTGTCTTCTCTCTATGGCAATAGCCATTTGCTTTCCAAAATATGTTTTCCCACAATTGTATTTTGAAATATTGCGATATGCCTGGCAGGGCTTCTCTACTTTTCACTGACAGTCTCAACTCAACAGTCATCTATTTGGAATTTAACGCGCGTTGCCCAAATTGCGGGCACTTCCAACTGTATGCAATGCGATTTGAAGAATCGAATGATCTCCTGTGGCCAAATTGCGCTTTCTGGTGTAGTAGCCTATTTATTAGGCTAATTAAGCTATATAATGACACGACCAATTTACTTTTGCCGTGTATGAGTTCACTCTTGCAGTTTCTACAGAAGCTTTGGTAACAGTGTTGCTGTAAGAAATAATGAAATGCTGTATTGAATAGACATTGAATAGTGTGGATATATATTTACCGTTTTCCAGTGTTTGTTCAGAGACAAGTAGACCTCGTTTACGCTGCAGTACTGTAGTATTCCTCCCTCTCTGACATCATGTCTCTTTTGTCCCCTTAGCTGGCTGAGGTCAAAGGGCGTCTTGTGCAGGTGGAGGGAGAAAATGAGGCACTCATGGGATATAAGCGGGAGCAGGGAGCCGAGGTCAGACTGGGTGCCTGTCGTGGTTCACAGTGACTGGAGTCCACCACTAACACAATACACACACTCTAGTGGAAACACTTTCATAATCCAAAGTCCATCATCAGCAACAATACACGCTGATTCACACCAGGATTCATATTGTCCTCCGTAACAAAAATCTCTCCACAGACTTGGAGACTTCCATAAACTAAGTCCATATCTGTTGACAATGGAGACCTTGATGCTCACATTTACAGTACTGGTTACTCTGGAGTCTCTGCCTGTTATAATGTCTCTGTAAGATGTTGTTTATTACCATTGAGAGTCTGCTCATATCCATGCCTACATAATGTGAGTGTGCACATGTGTGTGTACATGCGATTGTGTGCATGCTTGTATGCAAGTTTGTGTCTTTCCATGGTCTCTTCCTCTCAGAGACCCAGTCCTTCTCCATTAACCTGGGCAGACAGACAGACAGAGATTCCCACTCAGGAAACTGTGCTCTCCCCTGGGACTAGGGGAATATGGATGAGTTAAACATAGACATGGCTCAGGGGCTGGGTGGATATGGGCTCTGTAAGTGCTGGGAATGAGGATGTATAATGAGAGGGAAATGAGAGCCACTCTTACCTGATTGCCATGGATTCCCCTCCAGTATTAGTAAGGGGTCACAATGACTCGGGCCAGCCTACTGTCCCACTGGGAGAAGATGGAGCTGAGACCTAATGTTGTGCTAACCTTACAGTAATGTCCTGTGTGTGTGCGTGCGTGCGTGCAGGTGGAAAGGCTGGCAGTGGTGGTGTGTTCTCTGCAGAGCTCGGCCAGGGATAGAGAGGGCACAGAGAGTGTCCAGGCCGAGCGGAGGTGTGTGGACCTGGAGGGGGAGCTGACAGAGACCCGTGCCCAGCTCACGGAGTGCCAGGACAGGCTACAGGAAGCCAGGAGGAGGGTGAGACCACCATGCTATACACCACCATCAACCCAGCTGTACAGATAGAGAAATACAGACACACAGGCACTACCACTCTGTAAGATAATGTCATGTTGACCTGACTCTTACACTCAATGAGTCTACTTCAGTTCTAGTCTTACCATCTCACCCACGGTGAGATACTTGGTGTCAGTGCTTATTGGGTATACTGGATTACTCCTAGAGTACATGCCATTGTAAAGGCAGCTACGCTCATGTTGAAGAAGCTGGAATTGTGTTTGCCGTGGCTCAGAACCTTGTTCAAAAGCCTCCCACTGATCCAGCCTCTCCATGTGAGATGGTGGAAGTCCGGCACATTTCCTCTAGTGCTCAGCATACGGCCAGAGCCTTTATCTGAACACAATTAGTCATTTTCCCGGGCCTCTGCACTCTGCACGCTCTCCTACTATAATTTCTCTGCATTTCCCTGTAACCTTTAGTAGTGGGGTTTGAGTCCACCCTGAGCCCCAGCTCCTCTGCCCAGGCATCCATTACAGCTCTCCAGGACAGCAACATTAATCCACCTGATGCCATGCCAGCCGTGCTCCTCACATGGAAATGAAGCTGCCTCACTGCTGCTGTATTACTATTCACAGGAGGCTATGGAAGAAACTGTGTGTGTGTGCGTACGTGCGTGATTTGTCTGCTCTCTCTCCATGTCACCTTTGTTGACTTTGTCTCTGTGCTCTCTGCTTTAATGACACATATATCCTGTCTTCAGTCACTGCTTAATCCCAGCAGTGCTGGCTCAGGAACAGATTACTGCTCCCAGACATGAGAGAAGTAAAGAGCAGGGAGGGAGAAAAAGAGAGAGCGACGCCTCAATGAGACGATCCAAAGGGAGACAGAGGGGTCCAGCACATGTATGTGGAAGTGTACATGCCCACAACCCTGTCTCAGACAGAAAATTATTTTAAAAACTCCATCCACTGCTTTTGTTCATCCTCATTTGCTATGATGGACTCTCTGTGTACAGCCAGAGATCCTTGTCCAGGTTCACACCAACACTCTCTGAGTATGCAGTGGATTTCATGATGGACATTTCCATGTTAGGATGAATCACCTTACTCAATGCCCTCTCTATCGACAAATGTCTATCTCACCTCTAGCTCCTTTATGAGCTCAAACTGCATGTTTCTGACCCCTCTCACGCTCCCTTCCTCGCTCACTCCCTCTCTCGCTCCCTCCCCTCCCTCCCCCTCTCTCTCCAGGCTGAGGAGCAGACCCAGAAGTTCCAGGCCAAGGTGTCCAGTCTGAAGAGCCAGCATGGCTGTGTTAGTCAGCAGGTACGCAGGCACATGTGACAGACCCAATCCTAACCCTTTCCCCCTTGATTCCTCACATCCTACCCATACCCCATCCCTACCACAGCCTGCTGTTACCATCCCTACCACACCCTGCTGTTACCATCACTACCACACCCTGCTGTTACCAGCCCTAGCACACCCTTCTGTTACCATCCCTACCACACCCTGCTGTTACCATCCCTACATCACCCCGCTGTTACCATCACTACCACACCCTGCTGTTTTCAAGCCCAACCACACCCTGTGGTTTCCATCCCTACCACACCCTGCTGTTACCATCCCTACCACACCCTGCTGTTACCATCCCTACCACACCCTGTTGTTACCATCCCTACCACACCCTGCTGTTATCATCCCTTCCTCACCCTGCTGTTACCATCCCTTCCTCACCCTGCTGTTACCATCCCTACCTCACCCTGCTGTTACCATCCCTACGACACCCTGCTGTTACCAGCCCTACCTCACCTTGCTGTTACCATCCCTACCTCACCTTGCTGTTACCAGCCCTACCACACCCTGCTGTTACCATCACTACCACACCATGCTGTTACCAGCCCATCCACACCCTGCGGTTACCATCCCTACCACACCCTGTGGTTTTCATCCCTACCACACCCTGCTGTTACCGGCCCTACCACACCCTGCTGTTACCATCCCTTCCTCACCCTGCTGTTACCATCCCTACCACACCCTGCTGTTACCATCCCTACCTCACCCTGCGGTTACCATCCCTACCACACCCTGCTGTTACCATCCCTACCACACCCTGTGGTTTTCATCCCTACCACACCCTGCTGTTACCGGCCCTACCACACCCTGCTGTTACCATCCCTTCCTCACCCTGCTGTTACCATCCCTACCTCACCCTGCTGTTACCATCCCTACGACACCCTGCTGTTACCAGCCCTACCTCACCTTGCTGTTACCATCCCTACCTTACCTTGCTGTTACCATCCCTTCCTCAGCCTGCTGTTACCATCCCTACCACACCCTGCTGTTACCAGCCCTACCTCACCTTGCTGTTACCATCCCTACCTCACCTTGCTGTTACCATCCCTTCCTCACCCTGCTGTTTCCATCCCTACCTCACCCTGCTGTTACCATCCCTTCCTCACCCTGCTGTTACCATCCCTACCACACCCTGTTGTTACCATCCCTACCACACCCTGCTTTTACCATCCCTTCCTCACCTTGCTGTTACCACCCCTACCATGCCTTGCTGTTACCATCCCTTCCTCACCCTGCTGTTACCATCCCTACCACACCCTGCTGTTACCAGCCCTACCTCACCTTGCTGT
Source organism: Oncorhynchus tshawytscha (assembly GCF_018296145.1). Taxonomy (NCBI): domain Eukaryota; kingdom Metazoa; phylum Chordata; class Actinopteri; order Salmoniformes; family Salmonidae; genus Oncorhynchus; species Oncorhynchus tshawytscha. The sequence goes on along the minus strand of NC_056440.1, from coordinate 65,871,316 downwards.
TACCATCCCTACCTCACCTTGCTGTTACCATCCCGTCCTCACCCTGCTGTTTCCATCCCTACCTCACCCTGCTGTTACCATCTCTTCCGCACCCTGCTGTTACCATCCCTACCACACCCTGTTGTTACCATCCCTACCACACCCTGCTTTTACCATCCCTTCCTCACCTTGCTGTTACCACCCCTACCATGCCTTGCTGTTACCATCCCTTCCTCACCCTGCTGTTACCATCCCTACCTCACCCTGCTGTTACCATCCCTACCTCACTTTGCTTTACCATCCCTACCTCACCCTGCTGTTACCATCCCTACCTCACCCTGCTGTTACCATCCCTACCTCACCCTGCTGTTGTCAGCCCAACCACACCCTGCAGTTACCACTCCTACATCACCCTGCTGTTACCAACACTACCACACCCTGCTGTTACCAGCCCAACCACACCCTGCTGTTACCATCCCTACCTCACCCTGCTGTTGCCATCCCTACCTCACCCTGCTGTTCCCATCCCTACCTCACCCTGCTGTTACCATCCCTACCTCACCCTGCTGTTCCTATCCCTACCTGAACTTGCTGTTACCATCCCTACCTCACCCTGCTGTTACCATCCCTACCTCACCTTGCTGTTACCATCCCTACAACACCCTGCTGTTACCATCCCTACATCACCCTGCTGTTACAATCACTACCTCACCCTGCTGTTGCCATCCCTCCCTCACCCTGTTGTTCCCATCCCTACCTCACCCTGCTGTTACCATCCCTACCTCACCTTGCTGTTAGCATCCCTACCTCACCTTGCTGTTACCATCCCTACCTCACCTTGCTGTTACCATCCCTTCCTCACCCTGCTGTTTCCATCCCTACCTCACCCTGCTGTTACCATCCCTTCCTCACCCTGCTGTTACCATCACTACCACACCATGCTGTTACCAGCCCATCCACACCCTGCGGTTACCATCCCTAACACACCCTACTGTTACCAGCCCTACCACACCATGCTGTTACCATCCCTACCACACCCTGCTGTTACCATCCCTACCTCACCCTGCGGTTACCATCCCTACCACACCCTGCTGTTACCATCCCTACCACACCCTGTGGTTTTCATCCCTACCACACCCTGCTGTTACCGGCCCTACCACACCCTGCTGTTACCATCCCTTCCTCACCCTGCTGTTACCATCCCTACCTCACCCTGCTGTTACCATCCCTACGACACCCTGCTGTTACCATCCCTACCTCACCTTGCTGTTACCATCCCTTCCTCAGCCTGCTGTTACCATCCCTACCACACCCTGCTGTTACCATCCCTACCTCACCTTGCTGTTACCATCCCTTCCTCACCCTGCTGTATCCATCCCTACCTCACCCTGCTGTTACCATCCCTTCCTCACCCTGCTGTTACCATCCCTACCACACCCTGTTGTTACCATCCCTACCACACCCTGCTTTTACCATCCCTTCCTCACCTTGCTGTTACCACCCCTACCATGCCTTGCTGTTACCATCCCTTCCTCACCCTGCTGTTACCATCCCTACCACACCCTGCTGTTACCAGCCCTACCTCACCTTGCTGTTACCATCCCTACCTCACCTTGCTGTTACCATCCCTTCCTCACCCTGCTGTTTCCATCCCTACCTCACCTTGCTGTTACCATCCCTTCCTCAGCCTGCTGTTACCATCCCTACCACACCCTGCTGTTACCATCCCTACCTCACCTTGCTGTTACCATCCCTTCCTCACCCTGCTGTTTCCATCCCTACCTCACCCTGCTGTTACCATCCCTTCCTCACCCTGCTGTTACCATCCCTACCACACCCTGTTGTTACCATCCCTACCACACCCTGCTTTTACCATCCCTTCCTCACCTTGCTGTTACTACCCCTACCATGCCTTGCTGTTACCATCCCTTCCTCACCCTGCTGTTACCATCCCTACCACACCCTGCTGTTACCAGCCCTACCTCACCTTGCTGTTACCATCCCTACCTCACCTTGCTGTTACCATCCCTTCCTCACCCTGCTGTTTCCATCCCTACCTCACCCTGCTGTTACCATCTCTTCCTCACCCTGCTGTTACCATCCCTACCACACCCTGTTGTTACCATCCCTACCACACCCTGCTTTTACCATCCCTTCCTCACCTTGCTGTTAGCATCCCTACCTCACCTTGCTGTTACCATCCCTTCCTCAGCCTGCTGTTACCATCCCTACCACACCCTGCTGTTACCAGCCCTACCTCACCTTGCTGTTACCATCCCTACCTCACCTTGCTGTTACCATCCCTTCCTCACCCTGCTGTTTCCATCCCTACCTCACACTGCTGTTACCATCCCTTCCTCACCCTGTGGATACTATCCCTACCACACCCTGCTGTTACCAGCCCTACCTCACCTTGCTGTTACCATTCCTACCTCACCTTGCTGTTACCATCCCTTCCTCACCCTGCTGTTTCCATCCCTACCTCACACTGCTGTTACCATCCCTTCCTTACCCTGCTGTTACCATCCCTACCTCACCCTGCTGTCACCAGCCCTACCACACCCTGTTGTTACCATCCCTACCTCACCCTGCTGTTGCCAGCCCTACCACACCCTGCTGTTACCATCCCTACCTCACCCTGCTGTTACCATCCCTACCACACCCTGCTGTTGCCAGCCCTACCACACCCTGCTGTTACCAGCCCTACCACACCCTGCTGTTACCATCCCTACCACACCCTGCTGTTGCCAGCCCTACCACACCCTGCTGTTACCATCCCTTCCTCACCCTGCTGTTACCATCCCTTCCTCACCCTGCTGTTACCATCCCTACCACACCCTGCTGTTTCCATCCCTTCCCTACCGTGTTACCTTTTTTGTTGGCTTTTTCCATTCTCACTGTTTCGGAACAAAACAGTCATTTATTGAGTATTTTTGTCTTATGAAACATGTCTTTGTTTGATCTCTCTCTCACACTATGTGTTGTCTATCACACACACACATCCCCAGCTCAGCTTGTTTCAGACTCCATGCGGCTTGTCATGTATTTCACAGACTGTGAAACATGAAGGATCAGCTGCCATTTAGGACCTGTCTGTCTGTCTGTCTGTCTGTCTGTCTGTCTGTCTGTCTGTCTGTCTGTCTGTCTGTCTGTCTGTCTGTCTGTCTGTCTGTCTGTCTGTCTGTCTGTCTGTCTGTCTGTCTGTCTGTCTGTCTGTCTCTCTCTCTCTCTCACTCACTCACTCACTCACTCACTCACTCACTCACTCACTCACTCACTCACTCACTCACTCACTCACTCACTCACTCACTCACTCACTCACACACACACACACACACACACACACACACACACACACACACACACACACACACACACACACACACACACACACTCTCTGTTGGCCCTGGCCAGTCCTGTGGCGATGACAGGAGCGTGGGGTCAGAGTGAGCGAGCCCCTTCCTCCGCCTAGGTGTCCTTGGGGTTAATTAACCCTCCCCTCCCAGACTCCAGCAGCCCCATCCTGCTCCAGCAACTCCAGGTGTAATTAAGTTGTGTGAGCCCAAATGTTCTCCTCTGTAACTGGGCTGGTTGCTGGACCTGCCTGCTGGCATCACGTGGGCCCCTCCCAGGTTAGATAACTGTTAGGGCCAGGCGGACAGCAAATGATTGCTAATAAAACATTTGATTGAGAGGAGAACAGAGTGAGAACCATAAACAGGCTGGATTCTGCCCTTTCATTTTGCCATCTCCAGAGAATTGGTTTTGCTGTGCCGCAGAGCGACTCACACACAAGCAGTTAGTTGTCTGCCCTAGGACTGGAATTTAATTTAGTGCGTGCGTGTGCGTGCGTGCGTGTGTGTGCGTGAGTGTGTACGTGTGTACGAGTGTATGAGCACATGTGCAGGTGTAATGTGGTGTGTGTATTTTATACTTTCCTATTTTATAGAAATGAGCCAGGGTTTTTCTAGATGTGAAATCTCCCGTCCCTATAGGTGCAGCAGTGCTGCTACAGATAAGGAGAGAGAACAATAATTTCATACTGCAGTGGGGAAATTACCATAGAGTTACCAAGATGGCCACTGCAGAGCTGTGAATGTACTGCTGAGCCATCTGCAATCTCCCCTCATTCTGCTCTTTGTGTGGCAGGTCTGTAGTGATGAGGATGTGGCTATTCTACTGTAATTTACCAGCATGTTGTGGGCACTTTGTGTTAGATATATTGTATGGTGGTTGTTGACAGTGTCTTGGTAGTGCATATACTGTATGGCTGGTATCGCTGTCTGGTTGCTGTTGCTGAGTGAAACTGAGAGGCTCTTATGCTTACTGGTATGTATTTCTACTACAGTATTCTGTGTGCATCCATGGGACTGATGGGTCTTGTTGGTGTGTGTTGCCAGTGTGTTGGAAAATGTGCATTTCTGGTGTGTGTTTAAGGTGCTCTATGATTGCTGGGGTGGGTATATAGCTTGATACAGTATAAGACCACTATGTTTAATGCTGGTGTATGTTGGTTCTGTGCAGGGTGTATAAAATGCATAATGGGTGTGTTGGGGTAGTTGAGTGTCTTTGGGGATAATATACCATCAATGCGGTGGGGTGTTGGTGTGGTGGGGTGTGGGGGTGTGTCTGTAATAACCATGTAATAACCATGTATTGGGGTGTGGGGCTGGGTTATGATGAAAGGGTAGAAGCGTATATCAGACTCCAGCCCAGGCAGAAGTAATAAAAGGCCAACCATGTTGGAGCTCCTCTGCTTCTGGCAACAGCGCTGCTTTTTACTGCCGCTCTGACAGCAAGATAAAGTGCTCATCCAATTAGAAAAATATTTGGTCACCTACCTACCAATGGAGCTTGGGCTTGTATTTTTCAAGCCATTTGATCCGGAATCCTTGCTATTTTTATTGTATGTTTTCCTACCATTGTGTATATATATTTTATTGCACGGCCATGGAATGTTGATGAACCATTTACCATGTAGTAATGTAGTGAATGTTGTCTGTCTCAGTGTGGTTTCTAATGAAGGGTGGGGCTGGAGGCAGTGCTAGATAGTGTAGGTCTGTGTATAGTATGGTGCTGTGTGGGTTTACATTCTCTTAGGTTTTTGTGTTAGTGTCGGTTATGTTTGGGCTGAGAGGATTTTAGTCATCTCTGTCATTTGTCCATTTCCTGTGCAGGGCTCTGTGCATGTATACTAGTGCTAGTCGCCTTCTCTGCTTAAGAATACTGATGTATTTTTTTCCAGAGTGCATTAAAATTAAATTCTCTCTTGTTGTAAAAAGAGGCACACGTTAAAAATAATTGGATGTGGGAGAGAACAAAGGGCTGCCTCTCGTTCCCTCCCTGCACACCCCAGCTAGGCGTTAATACCAAGCCAGCCGCATTGTTCTGCCGTCTGCAGCCATCCCCCCAGCCAGACACTCAGCGCTGGAGAAGTCACTTTTAATGTCTGATAATCAAGGTGAATTTTCAAAAAGCTGCCATTTTCAAACGATGGTGTATATATTACATGGAGATGGGATTTGAGGAGGGGAGGGGCTCTGCTGGAAGAGAGGCAGAGCCTCGGCCATGCACAGTGGAAGAGAGACACCTAATGGCCACGGCAGGAACTGCAGGCAAGTTTTGCTCTGCTGGCAATCGATGGAGGAAGGCGGTTGTCAGTTCACTGTCAGTCATGTGTTGTTGTGCTGTGTAATTTGCTTTGTCTGTGGTAGAGTATATGTGTTCCACAAGTTCAGGCTGAACAATAGCATTCAGTGATTCTTATTTTCTCAAGGAGCCATTCACTAGGAATGTCCTTGTGTCCTCCAAACATTCACGTTCATTTTAGCCTCCGTCTCTATACTCGTATACAGACAGAGTATATAGAGGTATATTATTAAAGATAGTATGTCCACGTATATGTGTTTTTCCGCTTTGCTCAGTAATGGAGATTGCGGTGGAGCGTAGCAGGGGAGACTGAGGCAGCGGAGATAGGAGTAGGGGGGCTCCATTTCTTTGGTGTGGTGCAGGGGCTCATCTCCCCTGCCCCCTCTCCCTTCTTTCTTCCCCACGCTGCTCTAAGGTAGAATTATTTCTCCTCCGCTCTGCCGCACCATATATCCCAGGTCCACAGTTCCCCCTCGCCTCTGTCATTTTTCACGGCGTGTTTTCGGGTGCAGCATTGCGCGGTGGCACTGTGCCTATGCAATATGTGAAGGAGGTGAATATATGCAGCATGTAGAATGTAATAAGTGTACATTTATTTTCTGCGGTGGTGATTTACTGGTGTTTCCGGTGCTTGGGAAAAAGAGGGCAGCAGTGTATCTTAATGAACATGACTTCTGCGTATGCACTCACCTCCAAGGCTTTTTTACACACCGGAGACACAATATTATCCAGTTGATAGAGAGGGTTTGGATGTTTTTTTATGATGTGTATAACTGAAATGCCCCCATTCCAGCATGGTGTTTTTTTGTTTACAGATGGTGATGTTCGGTGTTGACTTGGTTAAATACCAGTCTAATGGCACCTTATCTGGCAGTGAGGCAGAATTTAGTATATTTAGGCTAGCTGTGGGGCTCGGACACTGCCATTCTGATTGCCTATCCTGTGTTCCTACATCCCCTATAGAGCCCCCTGTGTCTTTAACCTACACACACACACACACACACACACACGCACACACACACACACACACACACACACTCCCCCTCCCATCTCCAGTCCTGTCCCCCTGAGTGAGATCTGATGGAGCCATGCAAAGAGGTTTAAAATAAAAACACTAACACAAACACACATGGTTGATGGAAGCCTGAAATGGACATTATACTCTGAGGGGAAGTAGATCTAATCCCATGAAACAGTAGGCTTTAAATGTATTCTGTGCTCTGAGCCTTGTGGTGCGAACCTCCCTCTGTGAGACCACCACTGAATAGGAAAAAAAATGGAATCAAACAGCGTTTTTTCAGAAGTAAATGCTAGTGTAGAAGCTTTTGGTCCAGTGTGTCTGATGCTGTTCATTGATTAGCTCAGCTATGTGGGTTTGTTTTAACATTTCTGGCCTCAAAAGACCGACTTAATGTACCCCGAAAGAAAAAATATGGAGGCAGCCTCCTCTCTGCTCTTTCATGAGGACAACGTCTCAGACGTGTCCCGCTCTTTCAGTGTGTCTGTGTGTGGTGTACGTGTGTGTGTGCATGCACAAAAGCCTCTTGTACACTCTGTCAAAAGCATGAAGTGTTTTTCAATGGGACACTATTGTTGATGGCAGAGCTCTATGTCTCTCCCATTCTCCTAGTAGCATTTAGATTTCATATGTGCATTATACTCATCTCTTCCCCTTTCTCCTGTTGGTCTTTGTAAAATGGGACGATTCTCCATTGCTAATGTGCTCCTTTCTCTCTCCTTTTCTATGCTGGTCTCGGAACAGTTTTTTCCTCTCTGAGTAGACTATGTACAACAATGTATTCTGATATTTGCTACAACTCCATGGCTTGGTTTATATAGGCTTATTTTCTCATACTGGCTTTGTATTGGTGTTTGAAGTTGTATTTTAGTGGTGTGCGTGAGTGTTTGTCTCGTGGTCGTCGTGGGTTTCTGTGGTTTAGCAGAGACACTGTGTATGTGACAGTTGAGACAGACGTGGACCCATGACACAAAGCACTACAGTCAACGTGTACAACAGAGTGACCTTCCGGACCAGGCTGGAGTTCACATACAAGCTTATTCTCCTGGAAGTACAGAAGCTATTAGATGTAATGGCGATGTTGTTGTCTTCTATATTTCCTCTCTGCTAGAATTCATTGATAGTTTGATAATGCAGGGGTTCACTGAGTGCAAGAACTCTAACCATATGATAAGATATTGGCAACATGTTTAAAGGCTGGTAGTTTTATTTGGTACATGAGTGTATTATTTGTTCCTGGCACTGGTAGCAGACAGTTATTTTTCATTGCTTGGTTAGAGGGCATGCTTCCAAAGTGTTGTTCTCAGCTGTAGTGGAGAGTAAAGAAGGGGGAATGAGGAGAGGACTGGGGCCGGGGGCTCTCTGATGGAGGGAGGAGTGAGGAGAGGACTGGGGCCAAGAGCGCGTTGTTTTGCCAGGACAGTGTGGCAGAGCTGATGTGTCTGGCCCTGTGCCAGCCTGGGCAGTGTGCCCACGGGCAGGCATTTTGTAGCCAGCGCTGTGCCACAGACAGAGAGGCAGGAGACAGAGAGGCAGGAGACAGAGGGAGAGGCTATACTGAGGCTGGTAAGAGGACTCACTGACTGTCAGAGGAGTCTGGGTTGAGTGAAACTCCCCCCTGGTGTGTGATGGGTGGGCAGGACCACCATGAGAAACTCCCATATCCATTGGGTGAAATACCATAGTGTGCCATCACAGCAGCAAGATTTGTGACCTGTTGCCACTAGAAAAGGGTAACCAGTGCAGAACAAACACCATTGTAAATACAACCCATATTTATTTTCACTTATGTGCTTGAACTATTTGCACATAATATGACATTTGAAATTACTTTATTATTTCGGAACGTTTGTGAGTGTAATGTTTACTGTTAATTTTTGTATAGTTTATTTCACTTTTGTTTATTATCTATTTCACTTGCTTTGGCAATGTAAACATATGTTTCCCATGCCAATAAAGCCCTTAAATGGATTTGAGAGGAGAGAGAAAAGGCTGATGTTGGATAGTGCCATGTCATTCAGTGCCTTAGCGACTCCTTGGACATCATTGCCTATTTAGTGTCTGTGCATTTTCAGTTAATCTCCAATGCATGCAACATATGCAGACTGTAGTGGACAAAGGGGATTTAGAGCAATTAATGCTATTTATGCAGTCGTTTATAGTCTCAAATAATAATCCTGCTAGCCAGTTTAGAGGTTGTTGTTTTTCATTCACTCAGTTGTTTCTCCTTTCTCACTGTGTCAATGCTTGAATAAACAGATGATTCATGGGTAAAATGCTATCTCCCTGGTATGTGTGCATTTAAATAGTGTTTGCTTTTCAAAACCCTATCCCTCCTTTCCCCTTCTTTTCCCTTCTTTTCCCTCTCTCTGTTTCCCTCGCCCCTTCTTCGCTCCTCTTTGTATCCTTAAAATATTCTGCACATCCCGCAGCAGTTCCGCATCGCAGATATCCCTAATATAATCTATGTGTCTGAATACTAATTTATACCGTCAGGATAAAATAAATAGTCTACAGTTAATTATGGGGAGCCGGCTCCTGGCTTGGCCCAATGATTCATGAAGTGCGTGTAGGCATTCTGCTACACATTTTTCTTAATTTATTTTTAATCTGTCTTTCAATACATTTTCCTGGAAACGTCTTAATGATGTCAGAGGTGTGTGTTAATGACCCTGGCTCAGGGAGCAGTGCTCTGGTGGTGGAGAAGTGAGGTGGGGGGGTGCACTTTCAGGCAACCCCTTCACCCCTCCCACCTCCCCTCTCCACACACCACCTCGGTTTCATTTGCGGCCTTTGTGTCTGTCTGTCTGTCTGTGTGGTTGCCTGTGCATCCATCTGTCTTTCTGTCTGTATGCCTTGCTTTCTGTGTGTTTATGTGTGTCTGTCTGTTTCTCCTATCAGCATTTCTCCTATCTTTCCCCTCATTATTGTGTGTCCATGTGTTTTCTGTGGGGGCTCCTGTTCCACTAGACTTCTCTCTTGTTTATTTAGCTGTCTGGTCCTGTGTGAGCAGTAAGATACAGTAACGTAGCAGTAAAGTTCTGGGTAATCCATACCTCTGTGTGGTCAGAGCTGTTAGCCAGGCCGGGGGCTGGGGGGTGGGTGGTTGGTGATGCTGGGCATGGTCCACCAGGGGAGAGAGAACCCCTAGCTCCCTCCCAGACAGCAAAGCACTTCGCATGATTAGATGCATTTTCTCCACCCTCTTCTCAAATTAAAGCCGATGTCTCCTCTACTTGTGACCTCCGGCAATTAGCGTGGAGCGTGCCCGACTTGACGCTCTGAGAACCCTGGTAGGGAGCGGGCAACAGGCGGACAGGCGCTGAGCCTCCGCCCTAACCACGTCCGTCCGTCTGCCAGCCTCACAGACAGACCGAGGCAGCACACAGCTCATCAGAGCAGGGCCCCATTAGGGACATCCTCACATCAGGATGCTCTCATTTACCTCCTCCAGATCTTACCATTCATCTCCTCTGAAAAAAAAGATCTCCCATCAAGTGGCCAAGCATGGTTGGCTGCAGTGGCTATCCTGAAAGAGGAAAAATAATGATTTAATTACTTCTCCTTTTTGTCTTAGTGGCCTACTCACTTTGATCATACACACATCATTACACACAGAGGCCTGGTTTTCATCTCGCGGCCAGGCAGGCTGAGGCTGAGATCAGGGCTCTAAGTTAGCCATGCGGCCGCAACCAGGCCATCGCTGCAGATCAATACCTGTAGTCAGGACAGAGCAGCCCGCACTTTGCTGTGCTACGCCTCCTAAATAGGCCCTGCAGGTCCCACCATAAAACACCTCACAGGCCAACCTGGTGGACCCATAAATCCCCACGTTTTTCTTTCTTTCTATTGGAGCAAGCCCAAGAGTAGTTGGGCTGGGTTAGGATAGAGTGGTCCATGAGCTGGGTTAGGATAGCATGGTCCATGAGCTGGGTTAGGATAGCGTGGTCCATGAGCTGGGTTAGGATAGCGTGGTCTAGAGGTTAGGGAGTATGAAACTAGGGTGGTTTCAGCTGTTAATCTGTATCATTAGAGACCTATAATCAATAGGCATTGGCCAGGGAAATGACAGGTTGGGGTTTGTGTTGTCTTTGGAAGACAAACATACACTCCTTGATTTGGGTCAGAACAAGCACACTTGTTTAGTTTAGTCTGGATGGTGCTAGTATGCTGAGCTACAGGAGGTCTGGATGGTGCTAGTATCTGGATGGTCTGGATGGTGCTAGTATGCTGAGCTACAGGAGGTCTGGATGGTGCTAGTATGCTGGGCTACAGGAGGGCTGTATTGTGCTAGTATGCTGGGCTACAGCAGGGCTGGATGTTGCTAGTATACTGGACTACAGCAGGTCTGGATTGTGTTAGTATACTGGACGATAGCAGGGCTGGATTGTGCTGGTATACTAGACTGCAGCAGGTCTGGATTGTGCTAGAATGCTGGGCTACAGGAGGGCTGGATTGTGCTAGTTTGCTGGGCTACAGGAGGGCTGTATTGTGCTAGTATGCTGGGCTACAGCAGGGCTAGATGTTGCTAGTATACTGGCCTACAGCAGGGCTGGATTGTGCTAGTATGCTGGACTACAGGAGGGTTGGATTGTGCTAGTATGCTTGACTACAGGAGGTCTGGATTGTGCTAGTGTACTGGGCTACAGGAGGGCTGGATTGTGCTAGTTTCCGGGCTTCATGAGGGCTGGATTGTGCTAGTATGCTGGACTACAGGAGGTCTGGATTGTGCTAGTGTACTGGGCTACAGCAGGGCTGGAGGTTGCTAGTATACTGGACTACAGCAGGTCTGGATTGTGTTAGAATACTGGACGATAGCAGGGCTGGATTGTGCTGGTATACTAGACTACAGCAGGTCTGGATTGTGCTAGTATACTGGGCTACAGGAGGCCTGGATTGTGCTAGTATGCTGGGCTATAGCAGGGCAGGATTGTGCTCGTATACTGGGCTATAGCAGGGCTGGATTGTGGTAGTATTCTGGGCTACATGAGGGCTGGATTGTGCTAGAATGTTGGGCTACAGGAGGGCTGGATTGTGCTAGTATGCTTGACTACAGGAGGGCTGGATTGTGCTAGTATGCTGGGCTACAGGAGGGCTGGATTGTGCTAGTATGCTGGGCTACAGGAGGGCTGGATTGTGCTAGTATGCTGGGCTACAGGAGGTCTGGATTGTGCTAGTATGCTGGGCTTCAGCAGGGCTGGATGGTGCTAGTATGCTGGGCTATAGCAGGTCTGGATTGTGCTAGTATACTGGACTACAGGAGGGCAGGATTGTGCTAGTATACTGGGCTATAGCAGGGCTGGATTGTGCTAGAATGCTGGGCTACAGGAGGGCTGGATTGTGCTAGTTTGCTGGGCTACAGGAGGGCTGTATTGTGCTAGTATGCTGGGCTACAGCAGGGCTAGATGTTGCTAGTATACTGGCCTACAGCAGGGCTGGATTGTGCTAGTATGCTGGACTACAGGAGGGTTGGATTGTGCTAGTATGCTTGACTACAGGAGGTCTGGATTGTGCTAGTGTACTGGGCTACAGGAGGGCTGGATTGTGCTAGTTTCCGGGCTTCATGAGGGCTGGATTGTGCTAGTATGCTGGACTACAGGAGGTCTGGATTGTGCTAGTGTACTGGGCTACAGCAGGGCTGGAGGTTGCTAGTATACTGGACTACAGCAGGTCTGGATTGTGTTAGAATACTGGACGATAGCAGGGCTGGATTGTGCTGGTATACTAGACTACAGCAGGTCTGGATTGTGCTAGTATACTGGGCTACAGGAGGGCTGGATTGTGCTAGTATGCTGGGCTATAGCAGGGCAGGATTGTGCTCGTATACTGGGCTATAGCAGGGCTGGATTGTGGTAGTATTCTGGGCTACATGAGGGCTGGATTGTGCTAGAATGTTGGGCTACAGGAGGGCTGGATTGTGCTAGTATGCTTGACTACAGGAGGGCTGGATTGTGCTAGTATGCTGGGCTACAGGAGGGCTGGATTGTGCTAGTATGCTGGGCTACAGGAGGGCTGGATTGTGCTAGTATGCTGGGCTACAGGAGGTCTGGATTGTGCTAGTATGCTGGGCTTCAGCAGGGCTGGATGGTGCTAGTATGCTGGGCTATAGCAGGTCTGGATTGTGCTAGTATACTGGACTACAGGAGGGCAGGATTGTGCTAGTATACTGGGCTATAGCAGGGCTGGATTGTGCTAGAATGCTGGGCTATCTGGATTGTGCTGGACTGGGTTACAGGAGGGCTGGGTGCTATTGTGGGCTAGAAGGGCTGGAGGTTGCTACAGGAGGTCTCTGGATTGTGTTAGTGTACTGGGCGATAGCAGGGCTGGATTGTGCTGGTATACTAGACTACAGCAGGTCTGGATTGTGCTAGTATACTGGGCTACAGCAGGGCTGGATTGTGCTAGTATGCTGGACTACAGGAGGGTTGGATTGTGCTAGTATACTGGACTAGTGGATTGTGCTAGTACTGGACAGGAGGTCTGGATTGTGCTATTATGTTGGGCTACAGGAGGGATGGATGGTGCTAGTATGCTTGACTACAGGAGGGCTGGATTGTGCTAGTATGCTGGGCTACAGGAGGGGTGGATTGTGCTTAGAATGCTGAGCTACAAGAGGTCTGGATTGCGCTCATGTACTGGGCTACAGGAGGGCTGGATTGTGCCAGTATCCTGGACTACAGCAGGGCTGGATTGTGCTAGAATGCTGGGCTACAGGAGGGCTGGATTGTGCTAGTTTGCTGGGCTACAGGAGGGCTGTATTGTGCTAGTATGCTGGGCTAAAGCAGGGCTGGATGTTGCTAGTATACTGGACTACAGCAGGTCTGGATTGTGTTAGTATACTGGACGATAGCAGGGCTGATTGTGCTGGTATACTAGACTACAGCAGGTCTGGATTGTGCTAGAATGCTGAGCTACAGGAGGTCTGGATTGTGCTAGAATGCTGGGCTACAGGAGGGCTGTATGGTGCTAGTATGCTGGGCTACAGCAGGCCTGGAGGTTGCTAGTATACTGGACTACAGCAGGTCTGGATTGTGGTAGTATGCTGGGCTACATGAGGGCTGGATTGTGCTAGTATGCTTGACTACAGGAGTGCTGGATTGTGCTAGAATGCTGGGCTACAGGAGGTATAGATTGTGCTAGTATACTGGACTACAGCAGGACTGGATTATGCTAGTATGCTGGGCTACAGGAGGTATAGATTGTGCTAGTATACTGGACTACAGCAGGGCTGGATTGTGCTAGTATACTGGACTACAGCAGGGCTGGATTGTGCTAGTATACTGGATTTAACAGGAGGGCTGGATTGTGCTAGTATGCTGGACTACAGGAGGTCTGGATTGTGCTAGTGTACTGGGCTACAGGAGGGCTGTATGGTGCTAGTATGTTGGGCTACAGGAGGTATGGATGGTGCTAGTATGCTGACTACAGGAGGGCTGGATTGTGCTAGAATGCTGAGCTACAGGAGGTCTGGATTGTGCTCATGTACTGGGCTACAGGAGGGTTGATTTGTGCTAGTATACTGGACTACAGCAGGTCTGGATTGTGCTAGTATGCTGGACTACATGAGGGCTGGATTGTGCTAGTATGCTGGACTACAGGAGGGCTGGATTGTGCTAGTATGCTGACTACAGGAGGGTTGGATTGTGCTAGTATGCTTGACTACAGGAGGTCTGGATTGTGCTAGTATACTGGACTACAGGAGGGTTGTGCTAGTATACTGGGCTATAGCAGGGCTGGATTGTGCTAGAATGCTGGACTACAGGAGGGCTGGATTGTGCTAGTATGCTGGGCTACAGGAGGTCTGGATTGTGCTCGTGTACTGGGTTACAGGAGGGCTGTATGGTGTATGCTGGGCTACAGCAGGGCTGGAGTTTGCTAGTATCCCGAACTACATCAGGTCTGGATTGTGTTAGTATACTTGACGGTAGCAGGGCTGGATTGTGCTGGTATACTAGACTACAGCAGGTCTGGATTGTGCTAGTATACTGGGCTATAGCAGGGCTGGATTGGCAGGCTGGACTACAGGAGGGTTGTTGTGCTAGTATACTGGACTACAGCAGGGCTGGATTGTGCTAGTATACTGGATTCCAGGAGGTCTGGATTGTGCTATTATGTTGGGCTACAGGAGGGATGGATGGTGCTATTGTGCTAGGAATTGTGCTAGACTGGGCTACAGGAGGGCTGGATTGTGCTAGAATGCTGCTGGAGCTATTGCGCTCAGGGGCTAGGAGGGTGGATTGTGCTAGTATGCTGGACTACAGCAGGGCTGGATTGTGCTAGAATGCTGGGCTACAGGAGGGCTGGATTGTGCTAGTTTGCTGGGCTACAGGAGGGCTGGATGTTGCTAGTATACTGGACTACAGCAGGTCTGGATTGTGTTAGTATACTGGGCTACATAGCAGGGCTGGATTGTGCTGGTATGCTGACTACAGGAGGTCTGGATTGTGCTAGTATGCTGGAGCTGGATTGTGCTAGGGACTACAGGAGGGCTGTATGGTGCTAGTATGCTGTGCTGGAGGTTGCTAGTATACTGGACTACAGCAGGTCTGGAGGTATGCTGGACTACATGGGGCTGGATTGTGCTAGTATGCTGGACTACAGGAGGGATGGATTGTGCTAGTATGCTGGACTACAGGAGGGCTGGATTGTGCTAGTATGCTGGACTACAGGAGGTCTGGAGTGCTAGTATACTGGACTGGATTGTGCTAGTATACTGGGCTTAACAGGAGGGCTGGATTGTGCTAGAATGCTGGACTACAGGAGGGCTGGATTGTGCTAGTATGCTGGGCTACAGGAGGTCTGGATTGTGCTCGTGTACTGGGTTACAGGAGGGCTGTATGGTGCTAGTATGCTGGGCTACAGCAGGGCTGGAGTTTGGATGGTGAACTACATCAGGTCTGGATTGTGTTAGATACAGGAGGGGCTGGATTGTGCTGGTATGACTACAGCAGGTCTGGATTGTGCTAGTATACTGGGCAGCAGGGCTGGATTGTGCAAGTATGCTGGACTACAGGAGGGTCTGGATTGTGCTAGTATACTGGACTACAGCAGGGCTGGATTGTGCTAGTGTACTGGACTACAGGAGGGCTGGATTGTGCTATGTTGGGCTAGGAGGGATGGATGGTGCTGGGCTACAGGAGGGCTGGATTGTGCTAGTATGCTGGGCTACAGGAGGGCTGGATTGTGCTGGATTGTGCTCAGTGTACTGGGCTACAGGAGGGTTGGATTTTGGACTTGGATTGTGCCAGAATGCTGGGCTACAGGAGGGCTGGATTGTGCTAGTTTGCTGGGCTACAGGAGGGCTGTATACTGGACTACAGCAGGTCTGGATTGTGTTAGTATACTGGACGATAGCAGGGCTTGATTGTGCTGGTATACTAGACTACAGCAGGTCTGGATTGTGCTAGCTGGCCTACAGGAGGGCTGGATTGTGCTAGTATGCTGGACTACAGGAGGGCTGTATGGTGCTAGTATGTGGACTACAGCAGGGCTGGAGGTTGCTAGTATACTGGACTACAGCAGGTCTGGATTGTGCTAGTATGCTGGGCTACAGAGGGCTGGATTGTGCTAGTATGCTGGGCTACAGGAGGGGTGGATGTGCTAGAATGCTGAGCTACAGGAGGTCTGGATTGTGCTCATGTACTGGGCTACAGGAGGGTTGGATTGTGCCAGTATCTGGACTACAGGAGGGCTGGATTGTGCTAGAATGCTGAGCTACAGGAGGTCTGGATTGTGCTAGTTTGCTGGGCTACAGGAGGGCTGGATTGTGCTAGTTTGCTGGGCTACAGGAGGGCTGGATTGTGCTAGTTTGGGCTGGGGCTGGAGGTTGCATGGACTACAGGGTCTGGATTGTGTTAGCTACTGGACGATATGCTGGACTGGTACAGACTACAGAGGGCTGGATTGTGCTAGTATGCTGGACTACAGGAGGGCTGGATTGTGCTAGTGTACTGGGCTACAGGAGGGCTGGATTGTGCTAGTTTGCTGGGCTACAGGAGGGGTGGATTGTGCTAGTATGCGGGACTATAGCAGGGCTGGATTGTGCTAGTATACTGGATTTAACAGGAGGGCTGGATTGTGCTAGTTTGCTGGGCTACAGGAGGGCTGTATGGTGCTAGTATGCTGGGCTAAAGCAGGGCTGGAGGTTGCTAGTATACTGGACTACAGCAGGTCTGGATTGTGCTAGTATGCTGGGCTACATGAGGGCTGGATTGTGCTAGTATGCTGGACTACAGGAGGGATGGATTGTGCTAGTATGCTTGACTACAGGAGTGCTGGATTGTGCTAGAATGCTGGGCTACAGGAGGTATAGATTGTGCTAGTATACTGGAATACACAGGACTGGATTATGCTAGTATGCTGGGCTACAGGAGGTATAGATTGTGCTAGTATACTGGACTACAGCAGGGCTGGATTGTGCTAGTATACTGGACTACAGCAGGGCTGGAGGTTGCTAGTATACTGGACTACAGCAGGTCTGGATTGTGCTAGTATGCTGGGCTACATGAGGGCTGGATTGTGCTAGTATGCTGGACTACAGGAGGGATGGATTGTGCTAGTATGCTTGACTACAGGAGGGTTGGATTGTGCTAGTATGCTTGACTACAGGAGGTCTGGATTGTGCTAGTATACTGGACTACAGGAGGGCAGGATTGTGCTAGTATACTGGGCTATAGCAGGGCTGGATTGTGCTAGAATGCTGGACTACAGGAGGGCTGGATTGTGCTAGTATGCTGGGCTACAGGAGGTCTGGATTGTGCTCGTGTACTGGGTTACAGGAGGGCTGTATGGTGCTAGTATGCTGGGCTACAGCAGGGCTGGAGTTTGCTAGTATCCCGAACTACATCAGGTCTGGATTGTGTTAGTATACTTGACGGTAGCAGGGCTGGATTGTGCTGGTATACTAGACTACAGCAGGTCTGGATTGTGCTAGTATACTGGGCTATAGCAGGGCTGGATTGTGCAAGTATGCTGGACTACAGGAGGGTTGGATTGTGCTAGTATACTGGACTACAGCAGGGCTGGATTGTGCTAGTATACTGGATTCCAGGAGGTCTGGATTGTGCTATTATGTTGGGCTACAGGAGGGATGGATGGTGCTAGTATGCTTGACTACAGGAGGGCTGGATTGTGCTAGTATGCTGGGCTACAGGAGGGCTGGATTGTGCTAGAATGCTGAGCTACAGGAGGTCTGGATTGCGCTCATGTACTGGGCTACAGGAGGGTTGGATTGTGCCAGTATCCTGGACTACAGCAGGGCTGGATTGTGCTAGAATGCTGGGCTACAGGAGGGCTGGATTGTGCTAGTTTGCTGGGCTACAGGAGGGCTGGATGTTGCTAGTATACTGGACTACAGCAGGTCTGGATTGTGTTAGTATACTGGACGATAGCAGGGCTTGATTGTGCTGGTATACTAGACTACAGCAGGTCTGGATTGTGCTAGTATACTGGCCTACAGGAGGGCTGGATTGTGCTAGTATGCTGGACTACAGGAGGGCTGTATGGTGCTAGTATGCTGGACTACAGCAGGGCTGGAGGTTGCTAGTATACTGGACTACAGCAGGTCTGGATTGTGCTAGTATGCTGGGCTACATGAGGGCTGGATTGTGCTAGTATGCTGGGCTACAGGAGGGGTGGATTGTGCTAGAATGCTGAGCTACAGGAGGTCTGGATTGTGCTCATGTACTGGGCTACAGGAGGGTTGGATTGTGCCAGTATCCTGGACTACAGGAGGGGTGGATTGTGCTAGAATGCTGAGCTACAGGAGGTCTGGATTGTGCTAGTTTGCTGGGCTACAGGAGGGCTGGATTGTGCTAGTTTGCTGGGCTACAGGAGGGCTGTATGGTGCTAGTATGCTGGGCTACAGCAGGGCTGGAGGTTGCTAGTATACTGGACTACAGCAGGTCTGGATTGTGTTAGTATACTGGACGATAGCAGGGCTGGATTGTGCTGGTATACTAGACTACAGCAGGTCTGGATTGTGCTAGTATTCTGGGCTATAGCAGGGCTGGATTGTGCAAGTATGCTGGACTACAGGAGGGATGGATTGTGTTAGTATACTGGCCTACAGGAGGGCTGGATTGTGCTAGTATGCTGGGCTACAGGAGGGTTGGATGGTGCTAGTATGCTTGACTACAGGAGGGGTGGATTGTGCTAGTATGCGGGACTATAGCAGGGCTGGATTGTGCTTGTATACTGGACGACAGCAGGTTTGGATTGTGTTCGTATACTGGACTACAGCAGGGCTGGATTGTGCTAGTGTACTGGACTACAGCAGGGCTGGATTGTGCTATTATCCTGGACTACAGCAGGGCTGGATTGTGCTAGAATGCTGGGCTACGGGAGGGCTGGATTGTGCTAGTATGCTGGGCTACAGGAGGTCTGGATTGTGCTAGTGTACTGGGCTACAGGAGGGCTGTATTTTGCTTGTTTTCTGGGCTACAGGAGGGCTGTATGGTGCTAGTATGCTGGGCTACAGCAGGGCTGGATGTTGCTAGTGTACAGGACTACAGCAGGGCTGGATTGTGCTGGTATACTAGACTACAGCAGGTCTGGATTGTGCTAGTATACTGGGCTATAGCAGGGCTGGATTGTGCAAGTATGCTGGGCTACAGGAGGTATAGATTGTGCTAGTATACTGGACTACAGCAGGGCTGGATTGTGCTAGTATACTGGACTACAGCAGGGCTGGATTGTGCTAGTATACTGGATTTAACAGGAGGGCTGGATTGTGCTAGTTTGCTGGGCTTCATGAGGGCTGGATTTTGCTTGTATGCTGGACTACAGGAGGGCTGGATTGTGCTAGTATGCTGGACTACAGGAGGTCTGGATTGTGCTAGTGTACTGGGCTACAGGAGGGCTGGATTGTGCTAGTTTGCTGGGCTACAGGAGGGGTGGATTGTGCTAGTATGCGGGACTATAACAGGGCTGGATTGTGCTTGTATACTGGACGACAGCAGGTCTGGATTGTGTTTGTATACTGGACTACAGCAGGGCTGGATTGTGCTAGTGTACTGGACTACAGCAGTGCTGGATTGTGCACGTATGCTGGGTTACATGAGGGCTGGATTGTGCTAGAATGCTGAGCTACAGGAGGTCTGGATTGTGCTCATGTACTGGGCTACAGGAGGGCTGGATTGTGCTATTATCCTGGACTACAGCAGGGCTGGATTGTGCTAGAATGCTGGGCTACAGGAGGGCTGGATTGTGCTAGTATGCTGGACTACAGGAGGTCTGGATTGTGCTAGTGTACTGGGCTACAGGAGGGCTGGATTGTGCTAGTTTGCTGGGCTACAGGAGGGGTGGATTGTGCTAGTATGCGGGACTATAGCAGGGCTGGATTGTGCTTGTATACTGGACGACAGCAGGTCTGGATTGTGTTTGTATACTGGACTACAGCAGGGCTGGATTGTGCTAGTGTACTGGACTACAGCAGTGCTGGATTGTGCACGTATGCTGGGTTACATGAGGGCTGGATTGTGCTAGAATGCTGAGCTACAGGAGGTCTGGATTGTGCTCATGTACTGGGCTACAGGAGGGCTGGATTGTGCTATTATCCTGGACTACAGCAGGGCTGGATTGTGCTAGAATGCTGGGCTACAGGAGGGCTGGATTGTGCTAGTATGCTGGGCTACAGGAGGTCTGGATTGTGCTACTGTACTGGGCTACAGGAGGGCTGTATTGTGCTTGTTTTCTGGGCTACAGGAGGGCTGTATGGTGCTAGTATGCTGGGCTACAGCAGGGCTGGATGTTGCTAGTATACTGGACTACAGCAGGTCTGGATTGTGTTAGTATACTGGACGATAGCAGGGCTGGATTGTGCTGGTATACTAGACTACAGCAGGGCTGGATTGTGCTAGTATACTGGACTACAGCAGGGCTGGATTGTGCTAGTATGCTGGACTACAGGAGGTCTGGATTGTGCTAGTGTACTGGGCTACAGGAGGGCTGGATTGTGCTAGTTTGCTGGGCTACAGGAGGGGTGGATTGTGCTAGT